>NW_019744415.1:461579-466707 GCF_002891405.2 Cryptotermes secundus
AAAAAAAAAAAAAAATTGGAATCAGTATAACAATTTTTACAGATTATAAAATCTGTAAATTACAATATCTGATTCTATATTCTTTCTAGTTAAAGGCAGCGTTTATTTCGTTCGTTTATCACAAAAATTGTAGAAATCACAGCATTTTGAGTAACATGATTACAATTTTTATTATTCTGCAATGGCGGGCATTTAAATTAACTCTGTCCTGCTGCCACTACCGGAATTTAAATGGCCTGGCCGATAAAGGTTAACTATGCACTTTTATTTTGAGAAATGGTGTCCATAAATTACCAAAATTTAAGGAAAATCATTACAACCATTTAAAAATAATCACAACTTTGTTTTGTGGCTCATATGAATGGCCGTTACTTTTGAAGCTGTAATGTTCAGATTCACCAGAAACCAACCTAGAATGTATACATTCAAATACCAAATATGGATGAAATCCATCCAACTCGTTAGGTGCTAGCAAATAAAACATCCATACATAAAGGCACACAACATGCCAAAAACCACTTTTTGCAATTACAGGATATCTGAGACTGAATATTTTCATTTTCTCAATACTTTTTGGCATATCTACATATTTGAGATGACAGAAAAAAAAACAGGCAAAACAGCTTTACTTAACACATTTTCCACAACATGGACAGAATTTCCAGTTGGACCTTCTGACAGCATGTAATTTCTTTATGCAACAGAACTTCACAGCCAGCTGGTACCTTGTTCTGTGCACAGGTGGTAACAAGCCTGGAAATGAACTGTAACCGTTCATTCTGATTGGAGGACTGTTGTGTGTTAATTAAATCTGTATTAAGTTAAGATTACAAAATTACAAACAGAGATCCGGCAGAGAGCCAGCTCTTACACGCGGAAGGGACATAGTTCAAGTTTTGCTATACATCTGGTATTTCTTGGAATTCTGGCAGTTTCAGCAAAATCGGAAAGTCTTTGAGAATTTGAGAGCTGACAGCTTGGGACAGCTGTAACTTAGAAGTGGGACGGCCGGAGCCTCATACCCTGATCGTAATGCATCAAGGGGCTGTCAACCTTAGCGTCAGGTCAGCATCTGCCAGAATCACATAGCAAAGCAACATGATTGGGAATTCAAAATTAGGAACCTCCTAGTTTGAAACTTTAACCAATGACAGAAGTGGAGGAGTGGATTTCTCCTGGAGTCTGGGGTTCGTGGACCTCAGGATTCAGAGAGGGCATTCCACCTCAAGGAGTCTGGATACATCTTTCGGCAAAGTCGGACACAAAATTTACAATTACGGCCCTTCCGTAAAGTATTATAAGTTAAGTTCAAATTAAGTACTAATAAATTCAGTTGTATTCCGTAAGCTGGAGGGAATTAAATGACCACTAAATGCAACGGTCGAAAAAGGTGTGTGATTGTAGTGAAAGGTTCTTCCTGCCCTGCCCGAGCCAGACCCGTATAAGACCCGGGATAGGAACTCAGCTCTACAAATTACTGAACAGAACCCAGATACTCCCGTCTTTACCTGCACTCGCGTAACAGCTCCAACAACCACAATTCTCCTCCCTTCCCATCTAACTTCTCGACATCCACGAGAAGAGGGAGGACGGTGATAAGTGGAGCACAAACGTAGGATAAAGGGAGGACGGTAACAGAACTCTCTGTAATTTTACATTCCCAGGTCCTCCTGATGAGATTTAGTTACTGAGCACATTTGGTAAATACCGCACAAACACTCATCTATAGATCACCTATGTCACCTGCATTTCTTTTATTCTTAATTGGAATCTCAGACTGACAGAGTAGATCTAACGCAAGACATAATAAACTCCCCTTTCACTTGTTAACTGTTGTGGCTGAGACAACTGATATGCTATTTCAAAGCCACCTCATTTTGTCACTTACAGTCATAAAACATTCTTCTTCACAAACTTATGCATACTTACCCTTGGTCCTCAAGGATTTCTTCAAGTTCAATGCATTTCACCTCAACCTTCCTCTTCCTTTCATGGTCTAAAATGTCACGATTTGGTTGCCTGTTGCTAGCAGCTTCCAACTTCTCAAGTTCCTCTTCTGTCTTGTAATTTACCTTATCTTTAGTCTTTCGCACGTAAGCCCAGTTATGTTGAACATACCCATTGGTTCCTGAACCTCTTGCAGTGGGCAAACCAATTCCGTTGTACATGGTTCGTAATATTTAATATATATTCACAGCAATGGTAACACCTACAACAAAATTAACCACGCTGTTATCTACAGTTCAATCAAACAATACATTTATACATGGTTAGGTAAGGTTATGTCAACACAACAAAAATGGTTTTTCAGACAAACAGTATTTCTCAGATTGAATTTTATTTCTTTCCGCTACATGTTTCGGTTCTCATGGGACCATAATCAGGCTGTATTATATAACAGTCTAAGGTTAAGTTAACTCACAATATGAATCTATTTTTTGTTATGAATTGAATTGAATTTATTTACATTCTATAAATCCTAAGTAGGTTAGTACCTTTGGATACAGAACAAGTCAAAAGGTTACATACATAAGTACAGGCAATTTTAGCTTAAAAATTAATATAATTTAATTTTACATCATTCTCTATTTACACTGAAGTATTCATCTAAAGAGTAGAAGGAATGAGCATGCAGATAATTCTTTAACTCCGATTTAAACTTTTTTGAATTGAATTGAATTTATTTACATTCTATAAATCCTAAGTTGAACACTTTTATGCCAGTAAAGTAGACTCCTTTTTGATATACTGATAAAGTTGATGAGGGTAGGTGGAAGTTATATTTTTGTCTAGTATTCATGTTATAGACATCAGAATTTAATTTGAATTTATCTTTGTTGTAAACAACAAATAAGAGAAGCGATAATATGTATTGCGATTGAAGAGGTAGAATTTTTAATTTCTTAAATAATTCTCTACATGAATCTCTACTTCTACATCCTGTAATGATTCTAATTATATTCATTATATTCATATATATATTGACGGATAACCTTACCTAACCATATGTTTGTAACACAACAGGCTGCACACTATTAAAATAATACATTTATAGCTTCACTTGACATAATATAAAGTTGGAGGTCAGTTACAACCATTATCTTCCTTACCAGAAATTATATTTATTCTACAAAACACATTTTATATTTAGATACACGGAGTTACAAATAACGTGAATTAAATGTTGTGCGTTACTCCTGCAGGCCTGGGCAACAATTAAACGCTCCCTGTTGAAAGAGCGTTTTCATCCAAGATGCAAATACTATATCGACCGCAAAGCATTCTTCCCATCTATGCCCATTTACTTCAACAATACCAATTACATACTATTTATCACAGCACACAAGGAGAAAGTGCTGATATCTACGTACCTTTTTACTGTATTTCTTACAATATAACCAGCTCGCTATATTCAATTGCGAACTTCGTGTAACTACACAACACTACCATCTTGTGAATCTTATTAGTACTTCTTGTTCTCACAAGAAGCGCTGTAATCGGATAAAACATCTGAGCATCAGAATTTTCAACATGGTTGACAAATTGTTGTATAATACGATTTTGTCACAAACTTTTTCACCATGTGGCAATTATCTTCTTGCCGGAAATACCTACGGTGATGTCGCTGTTTATGAGTAAATATAATTTTAAGTTTAAAAGTATACATTTGTAGCTGTATATTGATTTATCACTACTGTTGGTGTAGTTTCAGTCTGTTTTCATACTAGCTCGTTTGAATGAGAAACAGCAGGGATGGTTCAGTCGGTATCGGTCGGTATAGCAACGGGCTACTTGCTGAACGACCGCAGTTCGATTCCCGGTGGGGGCAAGAGATTTTTCTACCCTGTACAGCGTCCAAACAGGTTCTTGGCCCCCCATTGTATTATTCAGTGGACACCGGCGGCGTTTTCCCCAAGGGTAAATCAGCCGGGGCGTGATGCAGAACACTCACCTGAAACATCATGCAAGCTAAAAATGCAAAGTAAATGGTTACCGTGCCCGAAAAATATGCTGGCTTTGTTACAGTTTCTATAATATTTTTGTTATAATTTCAAGATATGTAAAACTTGTTCATGATTCAGGTTTACCCTCTCTGAAACTTATATTTCCAGCTTACAGAAGATACTAAGCCCAGGAGATGGCTTGACCCCATCCTGTAGGAAAGCTGAGTATCATTTCTGTGTGAAACAAGATGTTCAAATCTGCAGCATGGTCACCATTGACAAATTTCTTCTTATTGGAATGGTTGGAGAAATTACAGGCTGGGATTGGAAAACCATAACAGCCAGCAAGAATCCAAAACTAGCATTCAGCATACAAATTCCTACTGCAAAGTAATGTATACTAACATCTCTGAACCAGTTTCTTTATTCTTTCAATTGTTAATCATTATGTCATACAAACACTGCTGCTTCCTCTAAATATTGTTACTCTTTCAAAACATGCAGAGAAAATGTAGAAACTTGTTACCAGTTATAATGATATACATATTGTTATGTTTAGTGACTAGACATGGGGTTTGGATTAATAATTTGATTTACTGGATGCTTGTAACTTGTAACTACAAATGATTATATCAGTCTCACTAATTTATGCATTACGGCTACAACACACACAAAGTCTTCTGTTTGTTCACTAGTTGTTGCTAGGTGGTGGCTGCTAACAGTGCAATGCTAATACTAATGAAGGCTAGACCTAGGGATTCCTGCAGAAAATTCTTTAAAATATTAAATATATTACCTCTGGCCTCACAGTACATATTCTCCTTGGCTCTGTTTGTGATGGCAAATAAAACTTTGGTCAGACAAAATTCTGAGATTCATAGTTTCAGTACTAGGAATAATTCCAAACTTTTCCAACAAATGACTCATCTAACAATGTTTCATAAAAGTCCTGCTTATGCAGGTGTCAAGATTTATAATCATCTTCCAGATAATATTAAGGTATTGGCATGTGACATTAAAAGTTTTAAGAGAGCATTAAAAAAATATTTATATGAGCATTCTTTTTATTCTGTTGATGAGTTTTTTAAGTATAAAACTAGATAGCCACCTAGACAGCGTAAATAACGTTGTTACATTTTATGGTCATTTATTTATCTTTTTCTTGCTCTATGACTGTTAATTAC
>NW_019744415.1:466739-531366 GCF_002891405.2 Cryptotermes secundus
CTATAATGCTTCCCCCATCTATCAGAGGCCTTAGAGGCTATTGTTGGGTGGGAAACGTCCTGGAATTTGGCTCAGTGATCCCCTTTGGGGATATGAGGTTCTTTTACTTGCCGTAAAGTTAAGACACGGGACACACAGCTTAAAGTCCCTCCCGGAGGACTTGTTCCCTGAATTTTTCCGCGCTTAAAAATTCGACGACCTCCGCCGGGTATTTGAACCCGCGTACCATGAGTCATGAGGTGGGAACGTTACCTCTAGACTACGGAGGCCGCTTTACAAAGTTAGATAAGTTGAATTGTTTTATCTGTTTATTAATTCAAAATATTATCTATATTTATAATTTTTTAAATTGTTTCCTTGTAATATTTATATTTGCTTGTTAATCTTATATTTATTTTTGACAGAATCTTTTTATGACTGCATGTTCCTTGACTTCCTCTATATCCAACGGTTGTACCAGCCTGGATTAACAGAAATAAAATAAATAAATGAATGAATGAATAAATAATAAATTTGAATATAGAAGACTCAAGACTGAGTCCATCGGGACTCATGACCACATTTTATAGTCTCAGATTTGAGACTCCCCCCAACCTGGAGGGCCAGGTACCCATATTTATATCCCCCAGGAACAGGGTGACCCGGTTCCTTCTTCACTACTTCCTATATGTTGTGTCATGCTGTTGCCTAGCAACTGCCACCTCTTCTTGTTCCACTATTCCAGCTTTCAGCCATTTTGTCAGAGTATTTATGTTAAGTATAAGAAGTACCAGTTCTTTGCTTGGGATGTGGATATGTTGCAATATATAGCAGTCAAAACTCTTTAGAAGATATAGCACTCAAATTAAGAAATAAGAATTTACTCATCTCATTTAAAAATTGATGATAAGAATTTGAATTGCATAAAAAATTATCCTGCATTATTTACACACTGCTTTACCAGCCATGGCTACCAAACTTATGGGCAGAGTATGGAGTAAACTTCATAATATTTTTCAGTGTGCTGTACTTCATTCACCACAGGAAACGGAATGGACAGAACCAGACATGAAAGTTACATGCTGTAGTATCATTCTTTATATTTCACCTGTTCTTACAGAGATGCCCTAGAAAAGCCTGATGTCAACTCCATGTTATACTGCAAGACAGATGGACATATATATGCTGGTTGTGGTGATAACAAAATTTACATCTTTACTCTGGAGGATGGAAAACTGGTAAGAACCTTGGAGGGCCATGATGACTATATCCACAGCATCCACAATATGTAAGTAATAAATAAGCCCTTAAAACAGTGCCCTTTACTTATCTTTCTCTTTCCTTTCCAGCTGTTAAATTGTCTTGCTCTCTTTAAACACAAGTTAAGTCCTAATAGATTTTCTGGTCTAAGGGAATGCTAATGGTTTGCTCATTGGAAGCTGGTAAATGACACTGTTCAATATCCTAGATTCCATTGCCAGAACAAAAATTATTTTATATTTTTTGTGTGTAAATTCAGTGGGTCACAACTTGTGTCTGCAAGTGAGGATGGTTCTGTAAGATTATGGGACATGAGGCAGAAGATACGCACGAACACTGTACAACCATACTTGAGTGAGAAACTGGTGCGGCCAGAGCTTGGAAAATGGATTGGTGCTGCTTCCTTAAGTGAAGACTGGTTGGTAAGAGGAATCAGCTGCTGCTACAGTATCATTAACAGGAGCCCATGCAGTCATACTCACTCATGGAGCTGAGCCTTTCTTGAGAAGCCACCAATTGTGCACCCAGCATATTATGGAACCCAAAGGTTCATTACCGTGTTATGTGCTAGACTTATAGTAAAACAGAGAACACAGCTAGAGATTTCTGACCTTATACAACCATGTAAACAGAGAATAGTAGCAGGAAGTGCTGTAATGTAAAGGGAATGAAATATTAAGATACACTGGGGTAACTCTGCATAACATTTATATTACTTTGCAATGACTGAACTTTTTAGCTAGAACAAATGTAGCATCAGACTCACACTGAAGTCTGGCACACCAGTCAGATGTGTTTATATTATCACCAGGAAACGACTCTGGGAACCCTTGTAATTAAGTCCATTTTGCATGCTGGTGACCACCTTCTGGAAAACAGCTCATTATGTTGAAGAAATGGAACATTATGATCCTTAATGGGGTACCTATAATATTATATTTAGCCCTTAAGTAAAGTGGCTGTTTTGAATTTCTGTTTTTCAGAGTTACAGTTCTGTGCATGGATAGATTAATCGCAGTTAATAGGTCCACAATGAAATCTGTAAATATGTAATGGAAGTGTTTTCAAAGTCCAAATGTTGAGGTGTCTTAAAGGGTTCAAATGGACAGATGGCCCAAAATTAATTTTTATTACTAAATTTGACAAGGTCAGGACTATTAGATTTAATGGCAGTCAGAACTTTTCTTTAAACTAAAACTAAAAGAAGGGGGGGAGGTAAAGCTATTCCTGTAAGAGGCTGTGGAGTATCATAGGGTTGTGAGATGTCAAGGCCCCTGCATTTTCTAGACAGTCAGTTCACAGATGGCAGTCAGGTTGTCACCCTTATGTGCTGGCCATCCTTTACCCCCAGGAAAATTCCTGGTAGTCATTTCTGTTAGAGGCTTAGTGGACCTCAGGGCCATATTTCAGTTGGAAGGATGAGGAAATTTGAAAAATTCCATGAGATTGGGAATCAAACCCATGACATTCCAACTTGTATCATAGTGCCTCAAACAAGTACGCTACCATGTGCCCTCTCTTAATACTGTAACTGAACTGGAAGAAATCTTATGTTGAAATCTGTATGTCTACTTATCCCTATTGAAAATAACTGAGCTAGGTGTCATAGAAGTAGTGCTGTAGACTTATATTTGGGAGATGCTTAATTTGAATCTCTACAAGGACATTGGCTGTTGTGGTTTTCTTCAGTCCCTCTATGGAGATGCTGGGATATTACCTGCTTCTTTCCAGACTCGTGTGTGATACCATTCCATGCTATATTGTCTGGCTACTGACAGTCTTGTGAAATAACATGCAAAAGAAATATTTAAGGGGGAATGTTCTGGTGCCTTTGAAACTGTTAATCCTGTTACATCATATTGAGTCTCGTCCTGTGGCCTTCCTTCCCTAGAATATTTTATTCATTGTGTATGCATGTTAATGTTGTGTTACGTTGAAAGTGAGGGCAGATGGTACGGGATCAAGTCACACTTCATTTTAGAGACACAGAAACTCTGATTTATTTATGTGAGTAATGCTAGTTTCAAGCTCAGTTTATTGGTCTAGCCTGAAATTAGATATGAACCCTCACACTGGAAGCACTGTTTGTTAACAGCATAAGTATGTTTACTGGATAGCAGGTGATCATAATTTAAGTTACCAAAATATTTTTCTCATCTTTCTAAATGTTTATCAGTACACAGTATTGAAACTTTCTACAGGCAGTTATTAGATTAGTTACTGCTACCATATGTTTTATTCTGTTACGATAGAATGAGGTTTACCAACTGATCTGCTTTAGATGGCACACCACATGAAGTGGCAACAGTATGTAAAGGGTTGTAGGGTTGAGTTATTTAACAATGCTTTCATTATTAACACTTCGTGGACCGGTGATTTAAATATTTAAATCACCCTGGGGACTGGCATTTTTAAACATACTACCCTAACTTTCGCACTGTTCACTTTAAAAGTTAATATAAAATCTCCTAATTAATTTTTTGAACTAAAATTTTTGAAGAACACTTACCAGTGCTCCTAGACGTGCTTGAGGGTGTGATATTTCTGGAAACTTTCCCCTTTGTGAAGTGGCATTACACAGAACTTGCAAATGTAGACATACTCCTTTTTTTGTGAACTGTGCAAACATGGCATTGTCTAGAAGTATTCTTCCCCTTGGAATGTTCACTCTTCACAATTTTCACGAGGGTATTTTTCTGGATATCACTCAAGAGTCGCCCTGGGGGGTCCACATGAGGCCTTCATAGGGTGGGAGTTGATGGGCCCCGTCGTACTAAGTCTTTGTGTGACCCTGGTTCTGCCGCCACCATCTGGACTGTAGCCCAGGCCTTTGCCACATTCATCAGAAATGCTTTGTATTTCAATTTTGAATCAGGGTTTAGATTTTGTTTAGAGTTTTTGCTGTCCCCGCAATGTTACTACACGCAATGTTATTACCCGCATTATCGTCGGAGCTACTGTCACTTTTACTGTCTGTGGCCACAATTCTTTGTTGTCCCCCGTCACTGTCACTGTCTGAATGACAAATCATTACTACGCGTCTCACAAGGCGGGTCAGCTAGGTCATCAGAGGAGAATTTCCATTCTCCCCACTAGCTACTGGCTGATACACACAGCTTGAAGAAGGCAAAGCATTTTCCTTTATAGTCGGTTAAGTAAACAGCGAGGTCAAGTTACTGACTGCTAACTAAACATTCCAGAGTCTTATCACGCATCTGCAGGCGGTTGCGTGCAATGTAGGTGGTGCCAGAGCGATGTATAGTGTGTTGCAACTTATCGTGTTCTAAAAGCCTGTTAACATGCGAACGGTCCGCCATGTTTAAAAGGGAAAAACTTTTTAAAGGGTGCGCGGTCCGCAAAGTGTTAAGACTATACAGTGTCAGACGGTAGGATATCTGGTAAACAGGAAAGGATGTGGCAGGAAGTATTGATGGCCTAATTGAAGTACTATCACAAGTGTCCAGAGGGACTTCAGAAAACCACAAGAGACTAATTTAGGGTAGCAGTGTCCCAACCAAGATTTAAACTGAGCAGCTTCCAAATACAAGTTGACAGCGTTCCCTCTAGATTAGCCTCTTCAGCAAAAGTTCATAGGACTAACACTATTTCAAGTCAGTGATTTAGAGTTTTGGAGTAGCTGTCTGGTTACTAATTAGAACACAGTGTGTTCATTGTGACATCACTGTTGTTTCTTTCTGTATATGTTAAGTCTTATTAGCCAGAACAATTCTGTCACAAGCAGTTAGATGTGTGCATCATGATATTAAAGGAATTTTATTATGCTTTAATTACAGCTGTGTGGTGGAGGACCAAGACTCTCATTGTGGCATCTTCGTTCACTAGATGTTACAACAGCTTTTCAGTTGGATGATTCTGGCATACACGTGGCCATGTTCTATGATGACCGCATTATGGCTGGTGGAGCCAGCCCACACTTCTATAATCTAAATTATACAGGAGATATATATGCACAAATTCCATCTTCTTCTACATCCATTTATTCTGCGGTGTATCAAGAAACCCCACTTAAGGTAAAAATTTGCTGCAGTAAACATGAACTGTGGAAGTACATATTTGCACCATATACTTATCAGTTAATCCTGCCTATTAATTACATATTGACTTTATGGGGCAAAACCTTTTCCTCAATAGTATCCAGACCAGCCCTGGGGCCCACCCAGTATCCTGTACAGTGGGTATGGGAACTGTCGTGAAACGAGAGCTCGAGGGGTGTATTCTTGCAACGTCACTTTATTGCTCAACGCCGTAACTATAACACAAAGTGTTGAACAAGTCGTTTCACAGTCAGTCCTTTTGTGTTAACAACTCTCACTAGAATGTCGAGCTGTCCGTACTGGCTAACCACTGGCTTCTGTCAACACACTCCCTTCGTGTTGGCTTCTGCTGGCTTTTGTCCTCTTTCCTGCTTGGTCCTCAGCTGGCTTCTGTCTGCACCACTGCCTCAGCTTCGCTTGTTATACTTCAAATCGGACAAGTGGGAAATGTCCCCTCCAGCAGCACATCTACTGTTATGTCACAGCAGGGAAGTATTTATAGGCCTGTTTCCTAACAGCAGGAGCAGTGTCCTCTGCTGTTTCATCATAGCGTGGAAGTGTTTACTGGCAATGTGTGCATTATCGCATCAAGCTGAGTCCACGATTCCTGACAGGAACTGTTTCTCTATGGCTCGTTGACAAATTATTTTGGACGTTTACCATGAAATACCAGGACTGTGAAAGTCTGATCCTTTTAGATACATTGAAAAATAATTTGAAAACAGCTTGTTAGTTTTATCATGTCCCTCTGTTAAGAAGTAAGCAGCAGCTAACTTACCTGATTGATTTCCATCAAGCTTGGTATGATCAGACCTATGTTTAAATTTGTCTTGCCATTTTGATTTTATTCAGTTCGTTTTAAGAGGCTGAATTTGTATGTATATATACTGAATCTTTTTCAAGATTCTGAAGAAACTTTATATACAGCTGTCTTGTTATACAAGTATTACAGTGTGTAAAATTTATCCACTTAATTAATTTTAGAACCACTTTATTTAAAGGCCTAAGTACTTTGTCATACGTATCTTTTGAGTGTTCTGGCAGCTGGTGGTGAAACTCAGTTTAAAGTCACATTAATGTCAATGGCTATTTGCATATGATATTGTTACATGAGTTATTACTGTATGTGAATTTCATTACTTAATCACCTGAATACAGCTTTGAGCATATCTTGCTAAATACTCACTTGAAAGGAAAATGACTTCAATAAAACTTAATAATTATCCATAAAATAAACATGTTGTTTCTTATACAATGTTTAGGAAAAGATTCAATTATTTCAAGGAAGTCAGTAATGTAATAACCATACCATATGTACTCAGTGTACACCACTGAAAGCTTCATCCACACTCCTGTTTTTGTCTTGCTATGTAGCTCATGTCTGCCTAATTACTGAGACAGCAGACATTTATAAATGAAACTTCAGCAGTAAAGGTTATTTACGTGTACTTGTTATATCTCACATTATATTCTGTAGATGTCATGAAACTAATCCAAGCACTAGAAAAGCATTACATTCTTTGTTCATTTACAAATATCTGTATACATGACACTTGAGAGCTTTGCTATGTAGTTCATCAGAAGGACCATAGATGGAAAACATATTGTAGCATGTAGACCTGTAAGTGGGTAATGACCTTGAAACAAACAAAGGAACAACATCTGCTGCTAAGATTCTTAATAGGCAAGTATACATACCCATTACTGAGTAATGCCTTTGCAAACAAACATGGTCCCATGGAAATGATTGGAGTAAAACAATGAACAGTGTTCTCTGTGTGGTCCATACTGAGATGTTATTCGGAGGACAATTGTAGCAAGAGAGAGAGTTGTAGGGGAGTCTGTGAAGAGAAAACTTAGTCGGTGCAGTTGAAGAATATCCACTGTTAGAAGCCATTACCAGGAATGACTGGTGAAGACACAGTAGACTAAAAAGACTTAGTATATGCTATTTTTTTTTTTGGCACTACAGCCCCAGTAGGCCTAGGCCTACCTCCATGAACTTCTCCGTTCACTTCGGTTTTTCTAGATCTTACACATACGGTAGGACTCCTTGGGCGAGTGATCAGCTCGTTGCAAGGCCTCTACCTGTAGACAAACACAGAAGAATGCACACAAACATCCGTGCCTTGAGTGGGATTCGAACCCATGATCCTGGCTTCCGAGCGAGCGAAGACAGTGCATGCCTTAGACTGCTTGGCTACTGTGACCTACCATAACATACATTTCTTAAAATGGAGAAAATGTTATCTACAGTCATTGTCTCTCTCGTATTATGATCCATCCTTTGAAGTATTTCCATCATCTGTGATTCCAGAATCAAACTCATAGTTACATGGAATGCTTCTGTTCCCCTTCAGACAGCTTCTGATTTGTGGAATGTGCTTCCTTAAGTCTCATTGGTGTTTAAACATCATTAACCACCATTTCAGTTGCTTCCCATCCTTATATCAGTGAGATTCTAATGTCTTTCCCATATCTTGCATTATAAGTGTTAAATCTTTGGGATACTCCCCCCAAATCCTATGCATTTCATTTTGATACAAGGATGTGTAAGTTTCATTATAAGTAGGTGCTCTTTCACTATACATTGTCTTATAGTTCAGTCAATAAAGCCAGTCCATATTTCCAGTAAAATTATTGTGCAAAACATATTGTTTTTCTACATAGAAGAGGCCTCTTAAGAAGACTGTTTTGTGCTCATGTCTGTGGATGAACTTCAGCTTTATCCATTTCTCTCCCCCCCCCCACTTCCTAGTGTGAACATTCTCCTCATTGGTCAGAATCAATGTATGAAAGCATTTTATTCCTGAAGCAATAAATAACAAAATTCTATATACTTGGGTTAAAAGCAGCATTCACTTTTTGTTACTGTCAGGGTAAAGTTGTCCTTGTGCCTAAATGCCTCACCATAAAGGCATATTGTAGGGGAGGGTGGCGTGAGTGGAGTTTCACTCTTGGTCTCTGCATTAGGTGCAGATAAGAAACCAGCTTCACATTGTGGCCATTATAATTTTGAGGAAAGAACACCTGTTATCCATTGGCGAGGCAAAATAACAGGATACACAATCTATATGTGATGGCAAAGAGAAAGAAAACCTTTTGACTTCAAAGTTCTTTTACAGTTTTTGCCACACGTCTCGCAGCTAAAGCTACTATTACTAATGCCTGAAATGAAAATTTTCAGAACATTGCTACTTTAATTCATTTTAAACACAGTATTTTCAATAGGTCATGTCTCAGGTCACAGTGGTTGTGTGTGATGTGTTAGTTAATTGAACCATTCCATCTCATTACATTTTGAATTAAGACTGCCAGTGATGATAATTGGTAATATCCTGTTTGCTACATTTGCAGGTGATGTGTATGGCTGGTTCCAGTTCAAAGATTGATCTCTGTACAAATTTCAATTACCGAGATCAGATTCTTACGCTTGCCCCGTGACGTAATTCTGCTGGAAGATGAAGTGCACTTTTTTATACAATTGTCATAACATAATGTATTATTTGCCTACATGGTATAAAGTAAAGTGAAATATTTGTTACTTAATTAGTCTTAAAGCTTAGTATGCAGATAAAATTGTCTTTGTCTTTTCCTGTCATATCCAACCCTCTCTCCACATGCACTCTATTAGATAAATTTTCAGCAGGAAAGTACAGTAGTTCGCAGTGTTGGAACTACAAACTGTTTTCATTAATGATAGTCAGTAGAGGGCAATGGCTGTCATGTCCCCCAGATCTGAACAAACTCTACTGACTGGGTAAATTTCATAGGCTATCCATTCGATTGCAAATGTGCCTAAAACCAGTTTCAAAGAAGAAAATACTAACTACATATTTACACCATTTATTGACATATCCGTTAATAATAACTTCTGTCATTCACTATGTCTACTTACAATGTTAAGCCACTTGTGCAACAAGTGATTTGGCTCAGTCTTACATTTCACAGTGAATGAATATAACAGTGAATGATCATACTCGCCCCTCCTCAACTTCCCTTTATTTGACTGAAGGTAATTTAAGAATCTGAAATAGAATATGACCTCATTTAAAATTAAAATTTTACATTTGTCAATGAATAAAGTTAATCTTAATTATTGCAGAATACTCCTTACTATGTTGGTCTCTCAGAATGGAAACTGAATAGGACAGGCAAAGTAATCAGAAGCAAAGATAAGAGATATAATGAACTTGCCTGCATGAAGATATAGTTTAATGTTATGTGATATCAGACTCAAAATTTGTGTCTAAAAATATTAACTAGTTTCCTTTTTTAGAACAAAAGATATTAAAATATTTTGAAATAGGAAAAACAACATTTTCAAAAATGCTCTGCCATCTCAACAACTGAATCAGTTTGCAGTGCTGCACGAGTATATCTCGGTGTGTAACTATCTTTCATGTCACTGCAGCCCTTGGGCTGAAATTAATTCTTTCCATCTTTCCCACTATCAAATGTGTGAGATAGCTTCTCAGTGTATGTTTTCTAAATAGTATACCACACTTTTAATATATGTACAACCTTTTTATTCATGCCTTTGGTTTATATTAATCCTACTGACATGTGTTAGTGACTAGACACAGGGTTTGGATTGATAACTGGATTTATTGAATGCATATGACTTGTAACCACAGGAAACTATAACAGTCTCACTGATTTACATGCTCTAAATCTCACTGTAACTATAGCACACGTGAAGTCTTCAATTGCCGCGAATACGTATTTGGTGTGCCGTTGCTTAGCACTGGCAACATCTATACATTCCACTATTCAAGCTTCATGCGTACATGCAACTGTTGTTTTAAAAAGTATGTATAGCTGTATTTCAATTGTGTGTTACTTTAAATCAGGTCATGACCCCCGTCTTCTGTGGAACCATTACAGGTAGCATTAGGTTAAAATTTAACCGATGTTACGGTTAATTTCCTGCTATGAGTATGGCTGAAAAGTTTGAGGGTGTTCTCATCCCATGTTAGATGTTAATGCTGTCAAATTTCTGAAGGGAAAAATCTCTGTATTCTTTGATATTTGTTGACTGAACTAAAGCATTCTTCTCAAGAGGAAGTTAAATTTGTTGCACTACTCAAAGAACCAGTGATTTGTTTTGTTGTCAGAGGAAGCCATGTCCAGCAACAACTGAAGGTATAAATCCCTCGTTGCCATCCCTACTTCGCACCCAGAACCAATCCTTGAGGTGCCCACTCACAAGTGCTACTACATCTCCCTTTGTTACAGAGAGCGTGTTTCGTCCCTTGCTGTTATAATCCGACCGTATCACAAGAAGAGTGTGTCTCGTTGTGCCTTTACACTTGGCACTTGCTGCAGCTCTAAGGTAAAGACGGTCCACACTTCGTTCCCCACATGCTGACACAGCGTCTCTTTCTCCGCCATAGCGTCCACGTCTTCCCACGTGGCTATAGCAACGTCCACGACCTCCACACTCTGATCTCGTGCCGTCTCGGATTTTCTCACTGTCTGTACGGTTTCCGAGTGGTTGTGGGAAGATATCTGTGTGCGTTTCCCAGCATGGTGGTGGTTTGGAAGTTCGATGGGGTGGCGGTAGTATTCCTAGTGGAAGACATGCAACGTAGCTTACATAGCCCTCTTCCCCGTGAGGAGTCTGGACGTACAGCCATGCCTGATTTTTGAAAACTGCGTTCACAACCATTCCGAGTGGCAGAGCAACTTCCTCTTGATAACCACCTATGCGCGTCTGATAAAGGACGCACGGGAATGCGAGGACCACTGGGATGTTCGCCGGTTTCTCTAGTGACGCCTGAAACACACATCAGGTAGCTTTGTAGTGGGCCTTTTTGTGTTCCTTACTCAACAGTCTGGAAATCAGATAAGCTTTCGTAACTCGTTAAATAATTAAACAACTGAGCTAACCGTGCAGCAGATGAGATGTGTGTATGGTGTCAGAGTGAACAGGGATGACAGGGAGGAATAAATTAGGCCATGAACCACCGACCACGCAGCTAAAGGGTACACACTGTATGAACGATAACGAAGATCAGAGAACGACCGAAATTTGTAATTATATACGATGTTAACGAAGGCGAACGAACGATTCGTTGGCCTTCGGTCCGTTTAAAAGCTTCGCCCGGCATCCAGCGGGCTCGCAATCACCGGGCTGCTGCAAAGAGGAACGCGGATACTAGCGCTGGCTACCCCGCTGCGACGAGATCTTTGCTCGGCATCCAGCAGGCGTTCCCAGCGTCCGACAAACGGCCCCTTTCAGGGACAGACATATCACCGCCGTCTGTAGCTCAGGTTAATCCGCTACGAAGGGCGTTTTCGCCTGTTTTCATCAGACACGCTCTGCTTCCCTGATCGCTTGTAATATTCATTCTAACGGCAATAAACATTTGTTATAGTTTTACGTGGCTGTCTCTTCGCGCATCAACATCTCACATATCATGAAGTGGTCAGACGATGGTGTAGAAATTTTAGTGTCAGAATTAAAAAAGTAGAAAAAGTATAGCTATCCCTGTAACAGGCTCTGGAGGCCAAGAGGGTTGTGAGGCGTCGAGGCCCAACATTTTGTAGACAGTCGGCTCACAGGTGGCAGTGAGGTTGTCAGCCTTATGCGCCGGTCGCCCTTTACCCCCAAAATCTTCAAGTTATCAAACAAATTTATTTTATAAACTACAACGGGTAACAATTTCTGGGGAGAAGTCGGCCAGCTGCTTGACTACGAGGAGATGGAAGCCAAGAAACGTGGGGGGGAAAAAAAAAATGTTCACCGTTGTCACCGATCAGGCGTGCGCAGCAAAAGCAGAAGCTGGAAAAATCTGGAGAGGGTATACAAGAAATATGTCAGTCAACACCGGACTTTATCTAGGTTCACAAATTCGGGAACAACAAACTTGGCCGAATGCGAACGCAATTCAAGTTATCGAAAGGGGTTAAGGCTACATAATCAAGTTTCTGGCTATATTCGACATATATTCAAAACGTCTACATGCATCTTGTTTGTTCTGCGAACATCAATCGAAAGACGGAGTGGATTCGTGTAAATTTGCATAATTTCAAGTTAATAATACGAGGTACTTTTCTTTTTACTTGCAGTGTTTTGCGGCTACTCCGTGCTGGCCCTTGTTACTTCCGGACACAGCGATTCAGTCACTACTGTAAGGATGTATGGAAGACCCATACTTAAACCCCGCTAGTGCCGTCTGCAGTTTTCCTTTGATAGCTATCATAAGATGATTTGTCTTTCGATTATGAGAAAATATAAGCGTCGTATAATGCTAGATTTGTGAAGTATGAAGGGATGAGCACTATTCATGCGGTTTCTGGCCAGAGATTCCTACCCTGATATAGCAGAATGGACAAGAGTGCCACTGTGTTGGAAAATACAATCATCACTCCACTATTTCTCGGGTTGTCCCTAAGTACGAAATTTTAATGCAGAGCTTCATTATGTCTTAGCAGTGAAATGTATTTTCCTGTCTTTGTTTAGACACTTTGACTCCTGAGTTCCGAAAGCCTGCTGTGTGTCACGGTTGTAAAGATGCTCGTGTTTTGTCACCAGCATTGACCTTATAAACATTGCGCGCCTCTCTGAAATGCTACCTTGGTCCTGACACTTGCTGACAAGATTCTGCCTCTGCTCGTCAGTCGGCAGATAAGGCGTAAATATGCTCTGTATGATCCTAATGACATTCAATTCACGGATGATGAGGCGCCTGTTTTCCTCAACAGGTCTCTAATTCGTATTACATTTTCATCCGTGAATGCATATTTAACTTTTAGCGTTTTGGGGATGTCTTTTCATTTCTGAGCACCGAGAACAAATCAGATTTTTAAGTTACGTTTATCGTTCTCTCCCTAAGCACAGGCTTTAATATATCGCAGGTTTCAGTTTTGCCTAATTTAAAACAGAACTTGATGCAGTTGTGCTATTATTTAGTCTAACGCTTTTGAAACAATGCAGACAGTATTACACAAAGTTAATTTTATGATATATCACTTCCGAGAGACATATACTGCGATTTTAAATTCAAAGAGAAAGTTTCAATATACTAGTAGTTACTATAGGATTCTGACGATGGTGTATAACACACTGATATGTTGGGATTTTGGACTTTATCCATCGTCCTGGTTTTTAAGATAACAAATAAAAACACGACGTTTCGGAAACTGGATCTGTTTCCGTCCTCAGGTGAAGGAAAACACCTATTCAGTTGGGTCCCTTAGAAAGAGCTAGCCTCAATCACTGGACAGTCCAGTGATTGAGGCTAGCTAGCTCTTTCTAAGGGACCCAACTGAATAGGTGTTTTCCTTCACCTGAGGACGGAAACAGATCCAGTTTCCGAAACGTCGTGTTTTTATTTGTTATCTTAAAAACCAGGACGATGGATAAAGTCCAAAATCCCAACATATCAGTGTTTCAATATACTGTATAATAAATTAAATGGCGGTTTCTTTCTTTCGAAATATAATGGTGTTATATCCCAGAAGACAGAACTCTAACAATTAACGTTGTGAGAACCTCAAATCATACTCCTACATAAACTAACTGGAATTATTAGAAGACCTTTCAAAATGATATGGGGCTAGAACTGCAACTAAGAATGCTCCTTCCAGATCAGCCTTTATACATGGCAGCGAAACGCGAGGGCTAAGAAGCCAAGGCAGGAAGCGGATAGGAGCGGCTCAGATGACGTTTCTGTGGTGTTACGCTGAGGGACAAAATGAAAAGTGACGATATACGGGAACGACTAGAAACATAACAAAACGAACAGTTCCAAACAAGCCGGAATGTGTAGAGAGGACAGTCCTGAAAGCGGGAAGAGAGGGCCTAGGACGATCTAGGAACAGCTCGAGTAGCTTCGGAACGGGACAGTGACACAATTCTTGCCACAAAAGAAGAATAAGAAGAAATATTCTAGGACACCGCCGGTCATGGTAGCCGAGCGGTCTAAGGCTTGTACTGTCTTTGCCCGCTTGGAAACCGGGATCGTGGATTCGAATCCCACTCAGGGCATGGATGTTTAGTTTGTCTGTGTGCGCTTTTCTGTGTTTGTGTACAGGTAGAGGCCATGCGACGAGCTGATCACCCGCCCAAGGAGTCCTACCGAATGTGTAAAACCTAGAAAAACCAAAGTGAACGGAGAAGTTCATGGAGGTAGGCCTAGGCCCACTGGGGCTGTAGTGCCAAGGAAAAAAGAAAAATTCTAGGACACCAACATGAATAGCAGGAAATGTATACTAATTATGAAATGGTGATTTGTAACTAGGTCATATACTGCCCCAGAAATTCCGAGAAAACAGAGAAGAGTAGAAGCCACCCAGACCTAGTAATAAAGAGGACGTCCTGGGAAGAACCTGTGAGAGGATTTTTTTCCCCTTGGCACTACAGCCCCAGTGGGCCTAGGCCAACCTCCATGAACTTCTCCGTTCACGTGAGAAGATTTGAACGTGAAGTATTCTGTCTGTACACAAACGGTAGCAGTATTAGATATATTTCAGGCCTATCTATGAGTATATTATGTACTAAATGACCTGCTTCGGTGCGTTTCTCAATTTAATTTTGCATGGAATCATTTCACTTTCGAAACATATTTACGAAACTCCTAATAAAATTCTTACACGTGAAACAAAACTCTAGGCCATAAATAAGTAAAAGTGAGGACATGAGATCAACATATCATTTAATTGTATATATTCAGAAACAAAAGTCGCACTTCATATATACGAAAAATTGAGCTTAAACTCTAATATGCCGCGCATTTACAATACTCATTGCGAAGAATAGTCTTCATTTCTTCTGCAAAAATTATTTTTAAGTTCGGCTTGATATTGGAAATCTAAATTCTCAATCCTGGCCCCCCATTCGATTTGTTTCTCTATTTTATTTTGTCGCTGCGTAATTCGAGAATCCAGATTCCCACTAGTACAGTATGTGCAGACAAAGGATATCAACTGGCGAATCGCAGGTCTCGATAAAGTTCTTTATCCTCTGAAGCACAAATACACTTTATTTTATTAGTTTCTTCTACTGAATATGACATTCATCATCTAAAGAAGCTCCAAAATTAAAATTATTTTAGGCGAAGTTTATAATAATAATAATAATATAAAAACAAACAAACTCCGTGGTTTTAGTCCGCAAGCGAACTATACGGACCGAGCGACCGCCACTTGTCGGCGAAGTTAGTGCCAACTTTAGCACATAGAAGGTGTCGAGTGGTCAGCGCAACGAATCCCCACGGCCGTTAATTTCGGGTTTCTAGTCCGGAGCCGCTGTTGTCATGAAATAGCTCCTCAGTTATCTTCAAGAGTCTGAGTGGACCCCGTTCCAGACCCACTACTTCTCAGAAAATCTGGTAGCGCCAGGAACTCTGACCATCAGATCATAGAGTCGGTCCAATAATAATAATAATAATAATAATAATAATAATTCAATTCAATTCTTGGTTATAATAATAATAATAATAATAATAAATGTTCATGCACTTATTATTACAGATATTTTGTAAAAATAAAGAATAATAAATAGTAAAATAACAAATAATAAAGAATTCCTTAAATGCGACTTATGTCTTGCGTCTCGTTAATTTGCAGCCTAAGGTTTTGATTCTGAAAGGCACGAACATCGATATACTCGTATCTCTCGAAGTAGGGCAATTTTGTTACCTTATGACAAGTCAGTTTATTCATAGGCATCTTACGTGTATTCGTATACACAGCTTATACGCGTAAATGCCTACCAAACACATCGAATTTACTTCCGAGCATCTTACTTACATTATCTGAATACTGTAAAGTAAGTAAAGCTATCCACGAACCAGGCCGTAAAGGCCCATAGGGTTGTGAGACGTTGAGCGTCCCACATTGTCTAGACTCTTAGACAATCGGCTCAAAGATGGCGGTAAGGTTGTCAGCCCTACGCGCCGGCCGCGCTTTACTCCCCAGGAAAATTAATTAATTAATTCCTGGTACTCATTTCTGTTAGAGGCTGAGTAAACCCCAGGGCCTAGTGCGGCTGGAAGGTTAGGTCAACTGAAAAAAATCCAAAGACCTCATCAGAACTTGAGTAAATGTCAAGCGCTATAGTAGGTTAGTTCATAGTTAAAACAGCGGAATTTTATCGTCCAGGAGGTAGGCAGCTAGAATTTCAGCCAGAACTCGGCTATCCTGACTCACGTCTTTCCTCAGTTTTCTCGGCCCTATCAGACGAATTAGTACACTCAAAATGGCATTCTAAATTTCTGACTTCATCACGCCCCATTCAAATTTACATAGCTTTCTAGCTGATACAGCGCCGCTACGTAGCCTTCCAGTGGTGCTAAACCCTCGATCATCCGCTTACAGTTAATCTGGATGTCGGATAATCTGCATCGAAATATAAAAAATGAAATACGCTCTTTACAGTTGAGTACATACTTTAAAAGACACAAGGCATTTAGGAAGGCAGACGAGTCACTTTTCTGTTCAGACAAAACTTGACAGTTTCTTCAACCCTGCGCTATTACGTTAAAAAAGGAGTACAACTTCTGAGTCTTCTATCGATGAATAAACGTACTGTCTTTTTATACTTTTAAATAAAGGCTATATGGTGGCATTTTATTATTTATTTTCTTCAGCACTAGTTGTATTATTACGTTGTCCATTTGTTTGTGTTCCACGTTTCTTTTTCTTTTAGTTCAATAATCCGGATGACCTTCCCCCCAGTTACTCTGGATTAGCGAGGGTTTACTGTATTGGCCATAAAACGCAGCCTACTTTAGTATGTGGGCAGCCTAAGAGTGTCAGTGAAGTACTGTATACAGATGATCATGTGCTGCATGCTGAAAGAAAAATCCATGTTTTATATAAATGTACTGAAATTGAAAATTAACTATTATACGAGTACGAGTATATGAACTTTTCTGTCCATACAAGGAAGAAGAAACATTTTAAAGAGGAGGTCTAGTAATGTGAGAGACAGTGTTCGCTGATACAACCAGCGAGACAAGTACGTGAATTTGAATGTCCTTGACATTTGAAAACCCCAGACGATGAAACAGATTCGCAAAATAAAAGGCAGACGTTCACACCTATAAGCGGAAACATTTACAGACACTCTGGTAATTCCTAGGAAAATTCATTTAAAATTGTATAAGAGGTTAATTAAACTTGTGGAAAAACGCATTGGCGTGGGTACGTGTGTTTAAACAAACGAGAAGAACGGGCAAATGAATCCCTCTCTAGAATTAAACTGGAGCCAGCGAAAAGACGGCAATATGAATACTTTGCCCACTGTTGTAAAGATCCCCAATTTAAGATGACGGAGAAGAATTATACATTGGCCGAAGGTAGCCCAGGACACAACAAATTCTGCCCTAAATACACAGTACTGAATGTGGGCTACCTAATCTGAGTCCCTTAGAATGCGCTTTCATTACATACCTTCGTTAGAAACGCATCCACATCCTGAATCTCGTACCCAAAACGAGAATGTCTTCTCTCTTTTCCAGTCTTGTGTCTCGGTGTACGAGTGCGGTGGTGTCGATGTTTCCCACTCCTGCCACTCTCACTGTTAGCTAGCAACAAAGACGGTTCCGATAAGGCCCTCTTTGCGATCACACCCACACTTCTATTGCTGCTGTTGCTTCCACTGTTCGCTCTAGCATTGATATTATTTATATGTGCTTTAGCGTTATATTTGGCTGCTGGCTTCTCTGTGCTGTTCACGACTGTCGCAGAAGACGGTAGCGGTTCATCGGCAGCAACTGAAGGAGATGTCGCTATCGTAGCAGTTGTGCTGGTGGTGGTGGTGGTGGCTGTGGTTATGGTAGAACTGTTCTGTCGGTCACCTCTTAACACCCAAGTAAGAGAGATTTTGGGACGAGTTCGCGCCGCCAGGATTGAGGATGACCTCTGACCCATGTCCTGCTCCTCCTCCTCCTCCTCTACTTCGTCCTCTCCTGCGCTACCACTTAGGTCAGCAGCAGCGTCCAGGTTGCGGCATGGGCCCACCAAGTCGGGAGCAGCCAACCAGACTCCATCCTATAGGCACGACAACAGACCATTCATATCAACTCTTTGATAGTACCATTGTCTTAACTCAACGTTGGGGTCAGCGTGGTTCAGATCACAACATGGGGCCAGCAGAAGGCCGAATTCTTCACATACTCATCCCCAGGGTAAGGGGCAGTAACCAGATAACAGGTCCTAGGATCACGACAAGAATAGACAAAGCCATAGTCTCTGTAGCTTAAAGCCGTCTGCTCACTTATCGTTTCTACTTCTAAATTCATCAAGTTTTTTTTTATTGTTATACTACCATGGTCTCGCAATTTGCGAAACAGCAGCTGTGTCTGTAGGTCTACTCCTGTACACAAGTATCAAAGTGTCTATCTGCTTTTCTGGCCAAATTCGAACTTCACTGCGATAGTGCAAATCATCACATTAAATTCTGTTCTCAGGAGACGTCTAGGGTTACGTGCCCTGTTATTAATGGAGGAAAGCGTCGCCAGAAAGACAAAGCTATCTTGTCAAAGCTGTACGAACTTCATTATGTGTGTTATACCACTATTTATCTGTAAAGACGGATAGAACCCAACCGGAAGAGGAACCCAGTAAATCAGAGATTACCACATAACCTGCTTAATATCCCGCAGAATTCACTGTCATTAAGAAACGTGAGAGATTAAGAAGTGTTATGCATGAACTCTCGATGCCTGATAACTCTGTTTAGCTACCGAGGTCAACCGAAGCCAAATGTTATGGACCTATGAAAATTGCCCGCAACCCAACTGAAGTAATTTGTGGATCACACCAGGAGCAAAAGTTACAAGAAACGAAGTGTAGTTCGGACTATTTGAACTCGTCCCTTGCAACGGATAAATGAGAATACATTCTTGTAGGTTATCTTTAAACAACGACGGCTTTTTACATTAAGACTTCAAATTATAGCTATATTATCATTCCATTATTCATACTTGTAATCAGTAACTTATCTCAGTCATATTATTTGTAATATCAAATACCTATTTTAAAAAAAAACTTATCTCTGTGGCCAGTATCCAGTCTACGCCTGGGTTTACTCCTCTTAGTTGTCACCATGTCCATATTAGTAGGTCTGCACTGCAATTGCTTATAGAGTGCCGGAAATAGAACTCTGGCCGTGTATTAATGTGCATGAGTACAGGACGACCCTCAACGTCAAAATATTCACACAGTTTATGACAGAAAACCGGAGAATGGATTCAGAATTTAAAAGTTTAAAACTAAACGCAAACAGACACTTTATCGTACCTTTAAGCCCCATCTCCTACTAACAGGCGAGCACTCAAGGGTGCAAGGAAAAGAGTGTCATACAATGGCACGCACTTTAAATCCACTAAGCCTCTATGCTAGCGCTATCTGGCTAGCTAATCCTTGCTTCTACATTCCTGTCTTTCTATTTCTATCTTTATTCCTCAATGTTGTTGTTTATTTATCTATACATTTTTCTTTTTTTTTTCTTTCTATATACATTCGCAGTCATGCAGACAGCCTACTGAGAACCAATAAACAGATTTTCATGAAATTTGACACTGAAGAATTGTACGAAATATCATGAAGCAACATTAATTTCATTTAGATTGGACATATTTAACGAAGTTTTTGAAAGAAAACCTAAATATAATTCTGCGCATGTCTCGCTAAATATTTTGTGGAGAAGAAAGGTTTCGATTAATCTTGTAGAGAAAAATAAAGCACAGATTTTATATTCGGTACACTCTTTCCGCATATTGAGAGATCTCAAGACAACTAAAGATAATGGATATTATGAATACATTTTCAGACACTCATATTCAGCAATCAGCCCCGTGTCCAGAGCACACAGTCGAAGTTAAGAAAAATAACAAGAACAAAAAAATATCCTATTATTGATAGTGTGACGCTCTATTACAATAGGACTTTGAAACATACATTAAACTAATTAATTATTTAGATTTAATTGTTGGGTTAGAATATGTGACAACAGCAAATATTGAAGCTTTAACGCTGACTGTCTAGTCATTCAGTAAGTTTACGTAATTTTGACTTCTCGTCCACCGTGAACTGTGGCATGTAATATTAATATTTATTACAAGGGAAGAATTCATCGCAGACTTAATTATGTAATTTATTTACAGTTCATTCTGCCGAATGCGCCTGATGATTGTACTGTCGTATGCCACAATGTCGGGCGACAGAGTGGATACTTGTACCTGTGGGTTGGTCTCGACGGAGTCGGTTGAGCGGCTAACGTTGTCCGTCGTTGGTGAGATAAACTGCTGGAAGATGCTAAGATTCAAGAGAGTTTATTACACAATAAATAAGTGTACAAATGTAACAACAGCAAGTCTGCTTAAGGCTTGAGCAGTGGCCGACTCCTAACTGACAAAGTACCGTCCTACAGACTAAACTTCGTAATCAGATTAGAAAGCGTTTTGGATGGTTTGGGTCAGGGTTCTTATAGCCCTGTCCGCAGGGGTGGGGGTTGTGTGAAAGCTTCCCTGGAAGATACAAGTTTCATCAGATAGGGATGTTCTAGAACATTCTATTGTTATTTCATATGGTGGGTCTTCCCGGACCTTGGCTTGCTTTCTCGGACTTTAACTGATGTTTTCTAGTTTCTCTGTGAAGCTACGTGACTATTCTTATTTGCTTCCCTTAGTTCAAAATAAGTCTTGTTTGCCCTCTGGCAGATAACATCGGTGAAAGTCGAGTTACAGTATGTGACAAGCCTGTGCTGTTCCATTTCTCAGTTCTCAGTAAGTATTACATGTGGATTTAATAAAATGTTACTTATGAACCAAAAACCTTGTAATTATTTTATCCACCATATACCTGTTATATTAATGATTTCTACTCCATTACACCGTCATATACAACACTACTATATTACACCGGGGGGGATGTTGTGCAATATTAAAAGTTTATGATATTGTTTCTCTTTATTTTTGTAAATTTCTTTTTGTCTCGTGTTTTATTGTCTTCAGCGCTGCAGGGCGGCCGAGCCATACCTCGGGCTGCCGACGCCGTCCGCCCACCGCAGCACCAGGTCAGGTCATGTGGGATTTGTGGTGGACACAGTACTTCGGCTTCCCCTGCCAATTATCATTCTGCCAACTGCTTCACACAAATTACTCGTAATTATCCTATCTTCATCCGTATATAGTCTCCATGGAGGTAGGCCTAGGCCCACTGGGGCTGTAGTGCCAAGGGGGGGGATGTTGTGCAATATTAAATACAGAAATAGATTAAAGGAATTAGTAAACCAACTTTACACAGTAGAGACCCTTTTGACAAGCTGGTAGTCGCTTAGCAGCTCAGAAAATTGCCCCAATTTACGGAACACGAAAGTTATTCAATGTCGTGTTCACAAAAATCCAACAACAGGTAAAAATCATTCTTCGAACAACACGTTAATTTCTAATTTCAATACGTTTATTCCATATTACACGCCTTTTTCAGTGCTCCCTTCATATCAAATTTGTTGCGCCTAGGATCGTCCATACACAGTGCGTCCAGGTTGCAAGGACTGTGTTCATTAAAAATATAAGACGTAAATGTTTTTTTTCAAAATTTTCAAAATAGTCTCCTTCTGAATCAATACATAGCTGGAATCGATTGAAAAGTTTTCGAAAACAGTCACTGTACTCCTTTTGTGGAATCGCATTTAAAACGGCGGTACATTCCCTTTGGATGTCCCGGATGGTGTCGTGACGGTCTCCTTTCATTGCCAACTTAACTTTTCGGAACAACCAGAAATCTGCTGGAGCCAAATATGGCCAATACGGAGGATGCTCAAGGACTGGTACCTTTTCTGGCCAAAAAATCGCGCACGATCTTCGATTTCTGGGGTGGGGCATTGTCGTGGAGGAGCGACCAGGAACCTTGCTCTTGATATTCAGGTCGAATTCGAAGAATTCTCGCCTACAAACGATTGGGGACTCCGAGATAATAATAAGAATTCACTGTTTGACCTTCCGGCAGAAATTCCTTGTGAATGATTCCTTTGGAATCGAAGAAAACGGTTAGCAGTGTCTTTACTCGACTCTTTTGCATGCGCACTTTCTTTGGTTTCGGTTTCTTTGGGCTCAACCACGCTGCACTCTGCCGCTTTGTGAGAGGCTCGTATTGAAAACACCACGTCTCGTCACCACTAACAATCGATTTTGTCAATTTTGTATCACTTTGGGCCGACCGTATCATGTGTTTGCAGTGTTCCACTCTGGCATGTTTTTCATCGCCTGACAGCGCGTGCGGTACAAACGGCGCACAGACCTTCCCGTTTACCCAAATCATCGGTCAAAATTTGATGCACAGTACTTTTTGGTATTCCCAAAACCTCCTCAATGAGTCTTGCAGAAACACATCTGTCTGATGCAAAGATTTCGGTCACTTTTTTGAAATTATAGACAGCCACAGCTGAAAGTTCAAGAATCTTAATGCCACAACTCGCCAACAGATGGCACTGCAGGGCAAAATTAAAAAAAAAATAAGTGCTAACGGATCCTGGACACACCCTGTATGTCTTTCTGACATATATCAAAACTCTTCATATTCGTACTTACAAGCCATAATTTAAGTCAGCATGGTCCAAAAGGAGAGAGATACAAGTGCCAGAAATTTATGAGCAGGCTTGTACCATAAAGAATACATGCCACAGCCGAACATGAAGAAGCCCGGTTGCTACAGACCATATGTCAAAGGGTCAGTATTGTACCAGTCACAAGAACTTCCTGCCTTCCAAGTTTGGGACAGGTAAGCACACCAAAACTCTATAATGCATGGGCCATGCAGTAGAAAAGAAAAAAGACAATTTAGTAGAACCAAGCATGGACGTTTTGATGTGTGATACACCATTGTTTCACTGCGTAGGTCACCTCTGGTCAGAACTAACCAACTCCATCCATTCCGATAGCACGAAGCAAAATGCGACGATCACAGACAGGGACAGGCAAGTCGAGCCGTCAGCATATGAGGCCAGAAGCTACTTGATACACTGTACTGCATGATACTCAAAACGTTTTTCTGTCAAATACGGAATGCATGAAATCTGTGGGATAACTTCATTAAAATTAACATAAATACATAAATAAGCTAATTATTAATTAGTCGATTTGGAGCCTAAACATATAAACATACTATGCAGACGTCCAGTGTCCATGTGTCTATGTGCATAATCTAAATGGACAACATTACGAGTATATCATGTTACAAAGGGGGTACAACCCGCTGGAGAAATTATTGAGAGTGACGGCCAATTACATTCCTCATATAAATGTACATGATAAACCGTGTCATGGAGCACAGACTTTCCAAAATGAATATGTTTTGCTTAATATTGTTCATCGTTCATGTCTTCTTCTTCTTCTTCTTTTTCTTTACTAGCGCTATAATCCTGTGTGAGTTTTGGCCTCTTCTATGGTGAAGGTTTCGTAACAGTAATTTTTTTCCAGGGTGAGGTCGTTAGCCCCATGCCCAATCCCCAACCTGGAAGACCAGGGCCTACACTTTGTCTGGCCTCTACCATTTAACCTGCCTGGCTCTACCAGGAGCTTACGCTCCGACCAGCATAGCTGTCTGGGTTATTGGGGTATGCAAACCTCTCCACGATAAGGCGGTAGCCATTGATGATATCATTCGTGTACATGAATTAAAATAAATGGTAAAATTTCGTCCATTGTGTGCATTCATTTTTGAACATTCTGTGTTATGTAAGCACAGAAATAAAACAAATTTGATGTCTGGGATCCATCTACATGTTTCGTTTCAAGAATTCTACTCCTCATTCGTAATTACATCAAAGGTATTTTCGTCCTTAAGTTTCCATAACGTGTCTGATATGTATCTTCAGCTTTCTGGGTTAGCCACCTTCAACATGGCTTAACTGTACTCGTTGTCGAAGCAATTCCAACGTTTCGGCGTATATTACAGTCGTAATCTTCAGAATAACTATGCGACATCGAAACAGCTTCAAGATACAACATGGCTATACCCTCAAAACCGAGTTTATATCAAATATTAAACCCATTTTCACAAGAACAATACCCATCTCAAGTCTGTGATATTAAATTCGAGTTCGTCTATAAACAGTAGTTGCACAAAAAATGATTGATAAATTTATAGTCCCTAAACCTAACAGTAACCATCCACGTATTTAATATTTCTGGAAATCTAACACAGAAAGCTTCATTCTGTAACATTCTTTTATTACACTAGGATATTTACTACCACAGTCAATAATTTCGTGGACTGGCCGCAAAGCGTCGTTGTAGTGCATTACAGCGGATAGGCTGAGGCACGATGTGATGCCCTGTCGGTTCATCTCTCGTCACAGCAAGAGACAGTTGTGTGCAAACAGTGTAAGCAGAACTGCTGCCTCTATTGTGAACTGCAGTTAAATGCGAGTGGCGGAAATCGAAAATGTGGCAGTTTGAACAACGGACAAACATTAAGTTCTGCCAGAAACTAGGCAAATCCCCTAGCGAAACGTTTGGCGTAGGAAGAATTGGCTGTTGCTATACGACAACGCCCCTGCACATCGCTCTGTTCTTGTCCAAGAGGAACTGGCAAGGCAACAGGTCACCGAGTTGCCACAGCCTCCGTACTCACCTGATCTCGTACCTTGCGATTTCTTTCTCTTTCACCGCGTGAAAGCAAAGCTACATGGTCGAAGATTTCAAAGGTCCGAGGAGGTGGTCATTGCCACAAGAGACGCCGTACGGGAATTTCCCGCCAATATGTTTCAGCCATATTTTCGGCAGCTATATCAACGTTGGCAGACTTGCATAGCGGCCAACGGCAACTATTTTGAGGGCCGATGTGGATCTGCGTAAGTGTATGTGAATACCTTGTAATATGATGCGATAAAACCACAGTCCACAAAATTAATGACTGTGCTACGTATATATGTTCACATAAAGTATCGCAATTTACCGCATTCATTAGATTTACTTGCAAAACCCTCTGATTCCCACAGCAACCATTCCAGTCACTGCACTCCAAGCCTGTCTTAACCTTTTAAAAATCTGATGACATTTTTCTGAGAAGTATTGTGCTTCTATGGACCAATTTCATAGCAACAGCTTAGAGAGTTTTCGCTCGCTCGAACGCTGGGATCGTGGGTTCGAATCTCACTCAAGGCATGGATGTCTGTGTGTGCGTTTATTCTGTTTGTGCTGTCCTGTGTGTAGGTTGCGGCCTTGCGACGGGCTCGTCACTCGTCCAAGAAGTCCTACCGTCTGTGTAAAAAAGATTACGGAACTGAAGAAGAGAGCAGGACCTGAATGAAAGATCCTAATTCTTTGGTGTGAGACACTGAGAGGGAACAGGGCGGGAGTCTCAGCACATCCATGCAAGTTCTTCTGCATGGTCAGATGTTGAGCAGAGAGAGCTCGTGGTAGCCATAAAAAGTGACGAAATAACTCATCACTACATTGTGAAGCGTGCGAGGTTTGTGTTTCAATTAATTTACAAACTGGATATTCGTTAAATGTAATAATGGTTTGTGATTGATGAGTGACGACCCCAAAAGTACTGCGTGCAGAGCGTATGGTCATAAGGAAACAACTTCTGTGTTACGCACCGCTCGCAGCCACGGGGGACCCTAAGGAACTTGACTATCTCATTAAGTTTCATCAGAATGAAACAGAACAGTAGGAACATCAAAAGCGACACAAAAGACATGACAGTTTCTGCGGGTCAGGTTTCTCACCCCAGTTCATTATCAGTCTCAGACATGAGTACACACAGTATCTGTGAAACTGTTATTATTTGTTAGATGTCCCCTTGCAATGGAACGGAAGCTGGGGGCTCAGCGCTTCAGACATCAAAACCCCACTGAACTCGAAACTCTGCCATTTCACACAAATACTTAAATGGTAAATTTTAATGTTATTAATCTTAAAGCCCGTTGAAATTCAACGGTGAACATTTTCTCATTTTCATTCTTCACCACACTTCTTCCCTCCTTTCTTACCTTTATCGTTTTTCCTCCTTTCTCTGCTAAAACAGTGAGCTAGTTATTTCATTATCCTTCGGATGACATTTTCGACACACAGCTGTTATCTGTGTAAGTACATGGAAACTACTACGACGTGAGAATGACATAACATATAAAGTCAGATAACGTACATAGTTACAGAGTTTCCAACATAAAATACAACATATATAGACTCTCTTTTCTGTTCCGATTTTCCGATGGACACCTTCCCCGAAAATTCCCCGTAAAACTCCCTCCTTTTCACTAACTTCCGTTCACTTCACAAGTAATTTGGCTCAAGCGGCAGCGCTTCTAGCTTGTATTCTAGAGGTTCCAGGATCGACTCTAAGCTGAGCCACCTATTCTCCTGACTGAGAGTTCAGTGGCTTCCTCCATCCCTTCATATAAATACCTTGCAATAGGCCACAACGCTTCCTCCGCAAGCTTTCGAAGTTCCCGAAGGCAACCGATCTCTCCCACCATTCAACGCAAAGTACCCGCACGTAACCGCTACAGTTGATAACCACGTTCGCTCATCTGTCCTTATTTCATTCATTCTCTCTGAGACCCCATGAGTCTACTTTCCTTAGCATGTCTGGAAATACTTCACTTTACGTCATTTCTCCAGAGCAAGGTACATACTTCGTAACCCTAAAAAAGAGGAGCCGGTCACGGTAGCCGAGCGGTTTAAGGCATGAACTGTCTTCGCTCGCTCGGAAACCGGGATCGTGGGTTCAAATCCCATACAAGGCATGGATGTTTTGGGTGTGTATTCGCTTATTCTGTGTTTGTGTTTTCCTGTATTTAGGTAGAGGCCTTGTGAGGGGCTGATCACCCGTCCAAGGAGTCATTCTGTCTGCAAAGCGATCATGCAACTGAGAAATCAACCCTATGCTCCACAGTGGGAGCAACAGGGGAGGCAGAAAGTTTGGGTTTTGGAGAAAGTATGCGAAGCGTCACAGACGAACAATTATACCTGTTCCACATTGGTCTACCAGTTATTTTTTATCATAAACCTCATGTTTATGTCTATTTGTTAGTGTTGTTTCCATGTTGATTTTGTTGCCGTTGAAAAGCACAAGATGTACTCATCATTAACACAACCGCCATTTAAACGTCAGATGCGACTGCTTGTAAAATTATCTCATGTTCGCTAGCAAACACTATTTTATTCTCTGAATTATAAAATCCGAAAATATTTCAAAAGAAAATTTCTAAAAACAAATCTACACAATATCTAACATCAATAACTTCAGAAGTTCGAGACAGCTACTTTCATACTGGAAGATCAATATCCAGTGAGCGGTAACACTGCCTAAAGAAACATTTTTTGACGAATATGAACAGTGAATTCCCACCCAGCAACACTTCCCACTGCTCTCAAGTTCTGCCCTTATTCGTAAATACTACCAACTCTAAAGAGTTCTGACAGTGGTGTTTAATACTCAGAATTACTGGGTTTTTGGACTTTTGTCCACTGTCCGGTATTCTAAAAAACACTAAAAACACTACATTTCGGAAACTAGATCTGTTTTCGCCCTCAGATGAGGAGTTGGAGACACCTCTTCAACCTCAATCACTCCATCTCCTCTCACTGTCCAGTGTTTGAGGTTGAGAAGGTGTCTCACAGCCCTTCATCCGAGGATGCAAACAGATCTAGTTCCGAAATGTTGTTTTTAGTGTTTTTTTAGAATACCAGACAATGGGGGAAAAATAAAAAAACCAGAAATTCTAAGTACTATAAATTCGGTCTCTAATAAACATAACGCCGGACAAGAAGAGGTACCAAAATTAGCATTTGATATCATTTTAACGATAACATGTCACATTATCTTACCTTTCAGAAAGGATAGTATACACAGGCCTACACAGATAGACTGCTAGAAAAATAGTCCGTCAGTTTGTCAGTTAATTCAGTGACAAAATGACTGATAATGGAATAATATCAAATACGAATCGATTCGACCAACATAAGGCCTATCTCGAGCATAGGGGCCTACACGTAGGCCTAGTAGTCCGAAGCACTATCAACTTGCTAGAGGACTCAAACCTTGTGCAAAATTTTTTATTGTAGCGTCATATCGCGTATGAATAATTTATTATTTACGTCAGTCACCACCAGAAAAACAAGATAAAACAACGACCTTATCAGCGATACGACTACAATGCAAATGAGATAAACATGAAGTATACCTCAACATTTTAATATTTTAGCATAATTTTATATAAGAGACACCGGAACACTCCCAGGTGACTGCCAATGTAGGGAGAAGACATCCAGAGAAACAAACATACAGTACCTGAGGATGGTCGAAACATCCGAAACACGTTGTAATGCTCAATACAGAGCACATGCACACATAAATTTGGGTGACTCAAAAAATTATTCAAATCCTGCACAAGTTTTAATTGTAGCTGCCGCCACAAGGTTGATGGGTTTGCTCCACAAGATAGTCTGGAGAGGAACAGTTCTTCAAGATACAGTACGATTGTTCCTGTTAGAAATTAATACTGCAGAGCAGGAACAGTTTACATATCGAAAAACGTTCTTGACCTTCACCTGCTTACATAAGTGCGTTGTTCAGCAACACGTGGGTTTGCACTGTGAGTATAAACATGCGAAGAGTTGACTAATTGCCAGGACTGATTAATAGAATAGGTGTGTGGAGACCGCTGGCTAGTGACATATAACAAGAGCAAGGAATGAAGTTGTCGCGTTACTATAGTTTATCTTCATAAAGTTTCTCAAAACCATTCGTTGCACCTCCTAACTAACTAACAGAAAGTAGCAGAATCCTTTTCGAGAAACCGTGTTCCTCATCTGCTCAGTTACTTTGGTGATATCGTGGCTTCTATGGCACCAGAAGGTTCAACGCCATGTTCATAAAAGGCCACTACTGGTCCCTAACCTGAGCCAGATGAATCTAGTAAACAATCTTCGACCCTCTTCATTTAAAATCACTATTATTATTATTATTATTATTATTATTATTATTATTATTATTATTATTATTATTATCATCATCATTATCATCATCATCATCATCATCCTGATATCTGTGCCTAGTTAACCAGTTTGCATTTTCATCTAAAATTCTGTATGGATTTCTCACCTCTCCCATACTTTCTATACTCCCCACCCATCTCATCTTTGATTTTTATTAAATTCCGCCCTCTCACACAGAGTGCTTCCCCAGATAATACTCTTTTCAAGAGTAAATACACTTCGACAAGTAGTCCTTCTGGTACTTCATGTACGAAGAAATGTTTACCCTGTACTTTGGACTGTTTATATTAGCGTGCAATAATTGACGTTCGACGCAGCAGGTGTTGTTTACCAGTTTTAACTCTCTGAGCCCTGAAATTTATTTACACAATATTTGAAAATTCACTTTCTACAGCACAGAAAACACATCGTGTCTCCATTAGAAAATACGGATCGGTTAATGCTGCTTATGGAAATAATCAGATAAGATTAGGTTGTTAACCGATCACAGTGCCTCGCGGTCTAAGGAATGGAATGTCTTCGTCCGCGCGATCACTGTGATCGTGGGTTCGACTCTCACTCAAGGCATGGATGAATGTGTTTTCTCTGTGTCTGTTCTTTCCTGTGTAGGTGATGGTCTTGCTTCGGGCTAATCCCCCGTCAAACGATTCCTACAAACTGTCTGTAAGATACATAGTCACAGATAAATTCTAAATGGGGACAGGCCAGAGGGTCTAATCCGTAAAAGGAGCAGGAAGAAGAACATAAAGATGAAAAAGAAACAAACAAACTCTGTGGCTTGAGTCCGCAAGCGTATACCGACCGAGCGACCGCCGCTTGTCAGCGAAGTTAGTGCCAACTTTGGCGGATAGAGGGTGTGTCGTGGTCAGCGCAACGAATCCCCACGGCCGTTAATTTCGGTTTTCTAGACCCGAGCAGCTATTTCCTTGAAATAGCTCCTCAGTTATCCTCACGAGGCTGAGTGGACCCCATTCAGACCCACTACTTCTCAGAACATCTGGTAGCGCCGGGAATCTGTAGCCAGGAACTCTAATCACTACACCACAGAGGCGGTGGAACATAAAGATGAAGACGAGTCAAAGCCTGTGAACGGAGAACAGGAATCGAAGGAGAAGGAAACAGTCATGACTTGTATGCAGTTTCTGTACCCTCACTGGTTGGGAAGGTCTTGAGGGCCGTACATCAGAATACCCGATGCTTAGGCAGCGACATGAAGCGAACATTTCTCACATAAAAGTCACACAATCAATTATTCCTATCAGTAACGTGCGGCGAGCCCATTAGAATGTACATTTAATGAATCATGTTGAAATAAATGACTTGGTACCGAAACGTCATGGCAAACAGGTGAGCGTTTCCAGCTTGATATTTCGGAAACCCCAGTGTCAAATCTCAATCCAAAAACAGACTGCTTTCTCGTATTTTCTAAATCGCTGCAGAGAAACAGTAGTACACGTGTAATTCCTCAAGAAAGGTCACAGTTGCTTTATTCCATGTCCTTATAACTTATTCTACGCTACAATATTAGATTACTCAGCTGAAAATGTTTCGTTCGAGAAATGAAGAAACAGAAAAAAAAAAACAAGATTGTATAATGTGTATTAATTCTGTTGGTGATTCATAATCGTGATATAATACATGAGGAATTTATCTGTGTGATTTAAAAGACATAGTTGCCAAGTAAGTTTACGCAAGGAATGTTTCAGGTTCCAGACAATACTTCATGTGCGCTTATTGCAATGTAACATACACTGCAAATGGATATGTCGGACTGACATAATACTCAAATTTGAAACATTTATACTAAGACATTGATCATCACAGGCATGAACTGTCTTCTCCCGCTCGAGCACTCGGATCGTGGGTTCGAATCTTACTCAAGGCATGCATGTCTGTCTACTTCTCTTTCTGTGTTTGTGTCGTATGTAGGTAGCGGCCTTGCAACGGGCTGATCCCGCGTCCGAGGAGTCTTACCGACCGCCTTAGGATTAAGAAACTTAAGTGAAGCAAAGGGTTTCACGGAAGTCATATGCCCCAAAGTGGGAGCAACAGGAAACAGAGATATACTAAGTCATAAGTTGTTTCATAGGTTGTTATTTAAAAGTCCAGTCTGTCGTTGTTGCATATCTGCCATTAATTAAAACATGATATTCACAGTTCTGTGTGGAACTCACAAAGTCTGTTTTGCTACCTACACAAACTTCCAGCTCCACATGTCAGTAGTAATGTTTACGTTTTAGAAATACACGTACCTTACTTCTTACTGCAGATTCTCTCACATTAAATTCTGTCGGCTACAACCTCCAAGTTTCGTACCGTCACAATTTATTTAATTGTACGCTTATAAAGCAATAAGCTAATTCATACATGATTCCGAGATAGCTTACGTGTATGTTTATGCTCTGACCCCACGTCTTAAGAACAGGAAGCAGATTAAAGATAAGAGGAAGTATCTCTATGGCTCTACAGCCCTCGGAACCTTGGCTGCTTTATCAGTTTCTTAATCCTATACACAGTCGGTAGGACTCCTTGGACTGGGGATCAGCCCGTCGCAAGGCCGCTTCATGCACACAGGACAACACAAACACAGAATAAGCGCACACAGACATCCATGCCTCGAGTGTGGTTCGAACTAACGATCCCAGAGTTCGAGCGGGCAAAGACGGTGCATGCCTTAGACCGAGCGGCCACTGTGATCCGTGGGAATATATTTACTTTGGTCATTTATGCCGAGCCCTTCACGAACTTGATTATTTTATGTGCAGGTGCGTGAATATGGTAAAGGTTTGCCACTGCGTTAATAAAATACAAAATGATCTGTATTTTACGTCCGCGCTGATGAAGCGCTCTTCTCCTGCGTGATTAGTAACTGGCAATAAGAGAGACGATATGCTAATTTGTAAGGTTCAGACAGAAAGCGATCGTGATCGGTAGAGAGGCCATCCTGTCATTTATGTTCGGAGCTACTGGTGATGGGTGTGGGAAAAAGGGCGACAGCGCTAGGCGCCTATTATGTGGATAACTATCTGTTATTAGCAGTCTCCCTGACGCGGATACAAACATTCCTTTTTGTGTTACATAACAAAGTTGCCTTGAAATGGAAACACCCCCTCCGACCCTTGTATTCATTCTACTAGAATAAGGCTGAAGGAGGAAATTGGCCGTGAAAACGTTAGCGTAACATACCATGCAGTGGAGTTACTAATACAAGCTTGCTTTGGGTTCCGGTCCAATCCAACATGTTACGAAATACTCCCATTTCTTGTTCTTTTCAGATTAATGTCATAGAATATCACATTGTATCTGCATCTCAGTCGGCACATTAACAGAATTCTCCTAAGCTTCCTTACATCGGTCACCTTGACAGCAGCTTTAGAACAACACAGGCCTTTCTTGCGTAACGTCCTTAATTCGGAATTAATTATGAAGCTTTATTCATGGGGTTACTAGGAACTTTAAGTGTAATTATATGAATATTAATGGACTTTTCAAAATGCTGGAACGTACGTGTCCATGTTCTTATCCCTCATAATTAAATGTCTCGTATATAAACCCGAAGATACACGATAAATGCGACATTTTTCTTATGTAGTAGATTTTGTTTTTAATTCGCTTACTGGGGGGTGGAGTCCAACTGGGTCCACTCGGCACGGCGGTCACTGAATGGCCTACTGTAGTAGAATTACTTGAAAGATCACTAACTTCATTACAACAAAGCAGTTGAAATAATCCATTAAGATTATTTAAATATAAATATTGTACTAATATTTGTAATCGCGTTCTTTATTAAATTTCGCTTTTATGTATACTAAGTGCAAATGTGACAGAAAATTATACGGATCAAATTTGCATGAGAAAATATATCCGACACTCGTTTTAAATAATGTAGGATGGAGTAGAGGTTTTGTTATACAACTTGACTCTCTATTTAACATCGTTTTATCGACTACAAAGTTACTGGAGTCAAATGACGTAATAGTTACGAATAATGAAATGAGATTAAGTTGTCACTTCCGGTTTTAGATAATTATCCGTACTTCTGTCTGGAGGCACTGAGAAAACGTTACGAAATCTCAGCGAGGAGCTCCGGGCCAAAAACCCAAATTTCCAGCACATGAAGCACGGGTCACGACCACTACGGATGTACTTTCCTGTCAAAATGAGAAGCGCCATCTTAAATGGGGAATTAGATTCTCCTACGAAAAAATCTACCGGGGTGTGGGGGGGGAGGTCAGGTAAATAAAGTGGTCACTGAAGAATTACGTTTTCTGGGATATGGCGCCGTGTAGATCTTGTGTTAACCGACGTTTCGGAGGAAAGTATCGCTGCAGAGAGTACGCAGCCAGCTGCTCGCGCTGGTTTCTCGCTCGCGGATTTTTCTACCCTGAAGGTGGAGGTGACACGTTCCTCCGAAACGTCGGTTCACACAAGATCTACACGGCGCCACATCCCAGAAGACGGCATTCTTCATAGTCACCGCCGTGAAGACCTCAAATCTTACAAAGCGGTCACTATAAGGGAATGGCCCTAAATGTACTACAGTGAAAGAAATCTTTAAGTCCTGGGATTTACCCATAGTTCTATCTGCAAACCAATGTTTAACTGCATACACGTATGCTCACTTCTTCATTAAATGAGTCGTCAAAATGTGTTGCATCCGTTTAATCGGTGAAATTCGAACTCCGTGATTAACCACGCCCTTGCTGTACAATCACAGCACTGTATTCGGGCGGTGATCTTTTGGATTACGACACCGTTCAGTCTGGTATGTGGTTACAACGTTTGGAAGGAATCTGCTGCCTCTATCTTTAGAATAGATGCCTATCCTCAAGACATGGCCACGCCATAGCTCAGGCGGTTATTCGCCGGCTTCCCACCGCGGCGGCCCTGGTTCAAGCCCGGGTCTGGTCAAGTGGGATTTGTGGTAGACAAAGTGGCGCTGTGGCAGGTTTTCTCTGAGCACTTCGGTGTCCCCTGCTAATCGTCATTCCACCAATTGCTCCACAGTCACCTTCATCTATCATCTGGGGCTGGTACAATAGGCCAGTAGTGGCCGCAGTAGCAAGCGGACTCAGTCTCACCCCACTATCTTTAAGACAGAGACAGTATGTTCCTCCGAAACGTCGGTAACATCGTAGCAGACTACACGGTGTCCTAACCCGAAAGACAGCCGTCTAAATCTTCATTGCTACGAAAACCGTAAATCTCACACCTGCCACTATAGGCTAGTTCTGAAGAGAAAGTGTAAGGTTGCATAGAGACTTACCAACTCCTGGCTGTAGCAGGTGCTAGGTGGCTCTTGTTCCTCGACGTCCAGCAGCCTCTCTGGTAGCTGGAAGTCGGAGTCGCTGCTCCAGGAGTGACGTCGCTTCACGCCTCCTGCAACACACAACGCCAAAAGTCCGTTTACCGAACAGGAATTCGTTCCTCTCGCTCGCTCTCTCTCTATGGCTTTACAGCCCTTTGGGCCTTGTCCGCTTTTTCAGTTTCTTAATCCTATACACGGTCTGTAGGACTCCTTGGACGGGGGATCAGCCTTTGTAACGCCGCTACATACACACAGAACAACACAAACACAGAATAAACCCACTCAGATACCCATGCCTCGAGTGAGATTCGAATCCATGATCCCGGTCTTCGGGCGTGCAAAGACGGTTCATGCCTTTTGGTCGGTAGTTTTTTCCTCTATTTCTGGAGACCTGAACTGCTTCCAACAAATATAACAATATACCAGTACTGACAGATTGACTGCCGGATAGCGGTGTTGGTGATGACGAATGATCGGCGAAAGGAAATGCAGAATTCCTGATAAACAAAAGACGATGCCTAGCCAAGTATAACTCACCAGACATTCCATATCAGCCCCGAGATACGTAACTAAATCCAGCAAAGGTCGAAAATCGTTCATTTTGTCGCTTTTTGCTGGCCAAAATGTGACTGCCAGTTCAAAAGACGTATAGTCTCCTTGCGTAATCCATACGCACATGTCAAAAAGTACAGATATTGAATAATAACAATGAACCTTTTAATTAAATCTTGTAATGAATTAATTGTTCTCTAACATTCTATTTTTGTTCCATTTTTATTCCTTGGCACTACAGCCTCAGTGGGCCTAGGCCTACCTCCATGAACTTCTCCGTTCACTTCGGTTTTTCTAGATGTTACACATTCGGTAGGACTCCTTGGGCGGGTGATGAGCTCGTCGCAAGGCCTCTACCTGTACACAAACACAGAAAAACGTACACACACACACACACACACACACACACACACTCAAGACATCCATGCCCTGAGTGGGATTCGAACCCACGATCCCGGTTTCCAAGCGAGCGAAGACAGTACATGCCTTAGACCGCTCGGCTACCGTGACCGGCCCAGCACCACTTTGTCCACCACAAATCCCACTTGACCAGACCCGGGATCGAACCCGGACTACTGCGGTGGGAAGCCAGCGACTAACCGCTTGAATTATGGCGAGGCCGAATGAGACCTTACTTTGAAGTATTTCAATCGAAACAAATCAAACCTAAACCAATTTATCGTAACAAAATTAAACGACGAAGATGACCGGGACTCGAGGAACACAAGGAAGATATTGGGACAGACCCCTTGACGTAAATTCCGTGCAAGGCAGAAGATGCTTGTAACGAAATACTTTAAAATTCGAAATTGGCTGACAAAAAGACACGTGTTTCACAGTAAAATATTAATTTAACAATAGTGTTTCTGGTTGTGAATACATATACTGCATGCAGGCGTAAGGGAATCTACACTCGAATTTCTGGAGCTTGCTTTCCTGGATTCGTTGGTCGTTATTCAATAATGGTAAATGTAATAAGATGAAATTTTGTGTCCGCTTTATTACTCGTAAAATTGCAGAGACGTTCTACAGACTTGGATTCCCTGGAATGTAGACAGTAAAATAGCTGAAAATTGGAACCGTGCTATAGGCGATGTTCGAGAACACGGTACCTTATCAAGATTTGGTTCTTCTAGTTGTTTCATATTTTAGACATGTGTTTTACTTCAATTCGTCTTCCATATTATTGCGCATAGCATCCGTACAGTGCACTAAGAATGTGGAAACTGCATTTTATTGAACTATATTGTTGGCGACGTGATCATCCTGAGAACGAAAAAAATATATATTCCGTGGCCTGGAGTCCGCAAGCGAACTATACCGACCGAGCGACCGCCGCTTGTCGGCGAAGTTAGTGCCAGCTTTAGCGGATAGAGGATGTTGCTTGGTCAGAGCAACGAATCCCCACGGCCGTTAATCTCGGTTTTCTAGACCGGAGTCGCTATTTCCTTGAAATAGCTCCTCAATTATCCTCACGAGGCTGAGTGGACCCTATTCCAGACCCACCACTCCTCAGAAAATCAGGTAGCCCCGGGAATCGAAACCGGACCTCTTGCTCTGTAGCTAGGAACTCTGACCACTAGACCACAGAGGCGGTCTCATCCTGAGAACTTAAGAAAAATAAAACGGGTAAAATCGGACAGGGGAGATTTCAAACTCCAGTAAAGGTATCAGGGAGCGTTGCGAAGTACCCCCCACCAATGGCCTCTCGAAGAAAGATTCCACACCATCCAACTGTACTACAAGCATTTCACAACATTAAGCAACAGCAGACAAGCGGAAAAGTGACCGTTTGTTGTCAGATAAAGCAAAAGTTAAGCTTTAAAACTATAACCATCACGACTCGTATGCTCTGCATGATTAGGAGATGTAAAATAAGCCCACGTGGTAGGAAGTAGGAAGAATCGATCTCTTCCAAAAACCATGCGTCCTCCTGCAACTGGGCACCGGGCAAGTTAGCTCAGCGGTAACGCTTCTGAATTGTATTCGAGTTCCGATCTCGACCGGAGCATTGGCTATCCTGACTGAGGACTTTGTGGTTTTCCTCTGTCCCTCCAGGTGAGTGCCGGGGTATTACCTCAAATTAGCCCACGGCCGTCTCCTTGCATCCCTCCCAATTTACTATTCATTAATTATCCTGCCTTCTACTCTAAGTTACTCACGGCGTTATGCCGCGCGGTCTAAGGCATGAACTCTCTTCGCTCGCTCGAACGCTGGGACCGTGGGTTTGAATCCCATTCAAGGCATGGATATCTGTATATGTTTTATTCTGCTTTTGTGTTGTCCTGTGTGTAGGTAGCGGCCTTGCGGCTGGCTGATCACTCGTCTAAGGAGTCGTACCGTCTGGGTAACAAAAAGTAGATTCCGAAACTGAAGAAAAGGCCAGGGCCCAACGAAGGGCTGCAGAGCCATTGATGAATGAAAAAATGAATGCATGAACTCACGGCGTTATTCAATACATGTTAAAGAAATCAGTAACCGGCGGCTTAACTTGAAGTTGTTAGGCCAGTGCGGTGAGTTGTTGGAGAACAATATTAACATTAATACAAATAACTATTCAGCGATGTAAGAATGCACTGAATATGAATACGATATAGTTTACAGTGATAATGATTTCACGTTAGTATCTTGCTCGGCTTATTCTTCGAACCTGAAGATGGAGGCGATATGTTCCTCCGAAACGTCGGTTGACGTTCAACGGACTACACGACATTATATCCCAGAAGGCAGCATTCTTCATAACCACCGCTGTGAAAACCTCAAATCCTACAAATAATAAAGATAGCAGATTCTAAAGTTTTCTGACGATGGTGTATAACATTCATAATTTCTGACATTTCGGGCTTTGTCTGTCGTCCGGTATTCTGAAAACTAGAAAACACAACGTTTCGGGAACTGGATCTGTTTCCGTCCTCAGTTTGGGGGGAAGATACCTACTCCGTTGGGTCCCTTAGGAACAGAGGTGTCTCCCTCCTGACCTGAGGACGGAAACAGATCCAGTTCCCGAAACGTTGTGTTTTCTAGTTTTCAGAATACCGGACGATGGGCAACTCCTGAAACCCCAGTAATTCTGAATACAGACAGTTTCTTCCCTCTGAGAAATTTCCATGAATGATGCGCAACGAGAGGGTACATTCTTCGTTATGACCGTTAAGACCGTTAAGACGGTTAAGACAGAGTGCTTGGACCGCCGAGTAAGTGGAAGAGACAATCCCGCCAGTAAATCTACCCCTCCTTCCCTTGAAACCCGGCAACATACCGGTACAGAGCGGTACAGAGCCTCTCAGGGAGTAACCAAGGACAGCGAGAAAAACTCAGGTTATTTGCCCTCCGTTTGATTGCCGGCAGACCGAGAACCGTGGCTCACTGGTTAGAACACATTTTGCAGTTGAGTACGTTTGTCGGATATCATCAAGTTGAATTTGGGTTCCTGGAGAATGATAACCTACAATTTAGTAACAACTAGACTTGACCTTCATAAACACTGTAGGCCTAGTACAAACGGCACTGTGGGGTTAGCATCACAAAACTTACCAGCATTTCTCAGCAGCGCGATTTTGTAAATATCTTAGGACTAGGAGGTAACACAAGGCTATAAGGTTTCGATGCTCCATAACAAAACTATGGGAAGAAAAACTGAGCCTTGTACGTAGGTGTCCCTCCGTGTTCAACTACGTCACATTTCATTGCTGTTGGCCCTTACGAACATTCTTGTGTTTTACATCGTTCATTCTAAAGGTCTTGCATTCGATACAAAGTCAGAACTTTGTGTATGTGGTAACAGTCCACCACGGTTCGAGTCAGACTTTAGGCAGTATATCTCCTCTTTCAACCATTATCATCATCTTAATTACAGTTCTGTCACTGGGGGGTAAAATGGAAACCCCGCCCACTCTTTGCCCCCCAAAAAAGGTGCTGATTCTGAGCTTTACCATAGCCAGGAGGGCTATGACCAAAATGGTCAAAAGACCTTATCCGGAGTTATAACCTGCAACGTAAGAAAGTGTGAGCTCTGAATACAAATTCTTTGGGGGTCAGAAGAGCTTTTGTTTCTGAACACTTAAAACATAACCTCTGAATAATTTTGGACAATACACTACAGTACGTCTTCCCGAACTAATAGTATGATTCAATCAACTAACAAACAAACCAGAATGTACGATACACCAGTTTCTTTGAGAAGCAAAAGCATTTTTTCACCAAAATCTAATACAACAGAACCTATGATCCTTCAATGAAACATGATAATTTGGAATGCTTTGTCACGTCACACACATATGACTTCGCCGGCCGTGTCGGTTTGCAGTTGCCCCGAATGTACCGGTGGCCCTACGGCTCTCAAGCACAGCCTCAGAAGCAGCAGTAAAGCCAATGTGGCGTCAAATGGTACTATGCCCTGAAGACATATGGGGGAGTGGAGGTATAGTTCCACCATTCTTGACCTCGGCACGGGGGGGAAAAAGCCCCGGTACCCATTGGAGAGGAGGCTGGGTGGACCGTCTGGACGCTGTGGAGAAAAGAAAAATCTTCCCCCGCACAGATGGTCAGGGCGTTAGCTAAGGCTCCAGGTTCGATGCAAACTGTTACAATGAATCTTAATTAAAAATAATAAAAAACTGTCAGTATAATGCCAACTTATCAACTGAAGACGAATTTCTATACTTCAGTATTTTATTAAGCTATTACTCTCCGGCTACTTCGTTGTGTGAATAAATTCTATGGCTTTTTTCAAGCAGTATAGACGCGATTAAAATTTCACTTTGAACAATCTAAACGTTTCCAAATTTTAAAGGCGATGTTCTGTTAGTCAGAACATTAGGAAACAAACTTTGGCACTGTATGTAGGACTTTAAGAATATAATAAACATTGTCATTTACATTCTAGCACACTTTATTAACTAAACGCTGTGTTAATAGCAAAATATTAAGCACTTTTTACCTTGTTGTCATAGAACGAACGAGGGTCGCATTGCTAATAGCCTCGGTGTGTTGAAGGACTCAGTCAAATTTAATAACAAATGGTTGAAGATGGTTTGAGATAAAAAAATGTTACCTGAAATGTAACTACGGTGTCTGTTCGCCTTCCTTTCTGTGAAGGAATTCCAAGATAAACTCCACTCACTGTGTAAAACAACAGAACGCACTCTTTAAAATCCAATGACATGAATATTATCACCTCAACAACAAAATAAACGGAAGAAGTCATTAAAATGACCTTGTTAACGGCTGTTTATAATTGGAGTAGAAACACGTGGTATCTAGACTGCTTAAAATTAACGAGAAGACTTGAAAGTAAATGCACATCTCGCTTTAATGAATATTAATAATGACGTCAAAGTACTCTTACGTTCTGAATAATTTTACAAAAACACTGAGAAAGCCCTTAAAGACAATTGATTAAAAGTCGAGACTGTAAATAATGAGGGCTCACCATACCAAGAGCTCACACCGATAATATCGGAAATAAAGCGGAAGATATATTGCTCGCAGTTGCGAAGTGATGGAATTTTCATACCCTCTTCTAATTAAAACGTTCCATTTTGTAGGGGAAAAATCATCTTGCAGGAGCTGTGATATATTCAGTAAGGAAATTTCCCTTGCTCATGCATTCTATTTACCCATGTTTACATCAGCAATATTTCTCTACAATTCCGTGTCTGTTTGGAGCCGGGATAGCGACTTGCTACGGGCTGGACAACCGAGGGGTCGGAGTTTGAGGCCCAGTAGGGTCAAGAATTTTCTCTTCTCCACGTCGTTCAGACTGGCTCTGAGGTACACCCAACCTCCTATCCAATGGGTAACGGGGGCTCTTTCCCCTGGGGTAAAGCGGCCGGGGCGTGAAGCTGACCACTCACCTCCAGCTAATGCTGAGGTCAAGGAAATGTGGATCTATATATCCACTCCCCCATACGTTTTCGTGGCGTAGTGCTTAGTTAGTGAAACACACGGACAGCTTTTTCCGTGTCAGTTAAAACATCGCTTTGTCATACTTTGATAAACTATGAAAATACAATCGTTACGTTATGAACTACCGGTGCGTGAATATTATTAAGAATGAAATGAACCGTAATTGGCTCGTAAATTGGAAGAGTCTTTAAGACCAGGGGCAGAATAGTCAGTTCAAGTCAGAATGAAGAATGACACAGAATTGTTGATTGTTCAGGAACGTAAATCGCAAGGGGGCTGAGAGGTGTCCGGCAGGGGCAGGAGGCGGGGCCCAGCTGTGTGTGTGCACGCGTGTGACCAGAAGAGAAGGAGGCAGAATGTGACTGTCACTCACTCGCTTACCTGACGGATATTTGAATAAAAGTCGCACACTTTCATCACCACCACTAGCACCCTTCACACGCGTCGAGTCCACAGCACCAAAAGAAGGCACTCGACAGAGGATTCCAGCAAGCCACAATCCAAACTGATCGACCAGCTTTCTTCATCTCCTTCAGGGATCTGCTTTACTACTACCGCACGATCATCTTACTCTTCTTCTCTCCCCCACCTTTACCTATCTCTTACTTTCCCCCTCTACCCTTCATGCTCTCCCTACTCCGCCACTTCTACCACCATCTTCTTGTTTCTTACGCTCAAGATGCGTGCATTCCTAGCATCCAACATCTCACACACGCGCACGCACACACACAGACACACACATATATTTTTCATCAGTAATCTGTCATACGACAGGTCCACAGTCTCTTCCAAAACAGTTCCTCCACTTAATGAGATCTAGAGCTTTCTCCTTCAAATGAGAATATCCTCTTCTGTCCCCAAGGTCATCCAGCATCTTCTTACGTCTTTTTCCTCGTCTTCTGGTCGCATACATGGTATCTCTATTTTTGGAAAGAGACTAACCAGGAAAAGTGATAATGTGGTAGTTTTTCCATTTGCTTTCCACATCGCAGTACAACAACCGTTCAAACCACTCGGGTCACGCCTGTTGCTGTACGAACTTGAACCATCTCGAGCATCATTTGCTCTGTGCTTCAAGTCGCTGCTGATGACGCTTCTTCCGGCATCAGTTTTTGGTTTTTGGTGTCTCTCTTCGTCTGATGCGCACCCTTTGACCTGTCCAGTAAGGGAGGCCCTGCCAGTAGCTACACTACCGCTGGTATAGCTCTTAGGGTACTTGGAATACTCAAACCCGCTCACCACTCACCCTCACCCTTCACACACATACATGAGGGCGCGCAAATACGGGCCAGCTGTGTGGCAAAATTCCTTCGGGGAAATTCGACCTCATCATTACCATCATTGTGAGCACAGTCACTATCGTCTTCATTGTTGTGGCTCCTGTTGTAACATGGTCGTGGATGCTGAAGCAAGGGCATTGCTTTTCACACAGTGCCGCATTGCTTCGCTTCTCCGTGCTTTGGTTGTATAGCCCGACAGCGTTTTCCTCGTCGGTGGATGCGGCAGAGAAGAGATCTCTAATTATTGGCCACGTTCGCTGGCAAGGAAGGGGGTTGGCAGACTGGCCCGGGACTTGCTGGTTGTGCTCAGGAAGAAGAGGGTCAGGGGAAGGGGGCGTGCATGGGGGGGGGCGGGTTTAGCGCGGCTCTGTATTCTGTGACCCCAGTGACCCGGCATCAGGGTTAAAACAAGTCGACTCTACAAGGTAGAAAGAAGAATAACAGTGAAAACCTGTTTAAGATGACCACCTGTGGTTCCGGTCATCAAAGTGGTAATTGACTGTTCTGGCAGATGGGAAATTTGTTTTCCAACACATATTAGGCCGGCCAAGTATCACAATCAAGAATTCTTTAATAACAAGACCGTGTTTTGTAGCATCTAACGATGTGATCTTCTACAAAACACCGCTAGAAGACTTGATAATTTTAGATTTAACGAAATTTTATGCGATAAGCGTCTTTAATTAGGCTAAATTTGCCTTCAGCATGCTTACACGTTCAAGAAAACCTTAAAGACACTTGCTATTTGAAGCACTAACCATGCACACTTACAGTCTCACGTCTGCTTTTCTGTCAGGCCTAAGTAGGGATGGCATGCGCTTACACGTTCAAGAAAACCTGAAGACACTTACTATTTGAGGCACTAACCATGGACTCTTACCGTCTCACGTCTGCTTTCCTGTCAGGCCTAAGTAGGGATGGCATGCGCTTACACGTTTCCCTAACTCTGGCCAGCAGACGTAACTTGGAGGTATTATAAATTCCCGTATAAACCCAAAGCGTGAAACGAAATGAGAAAGGATGTTTGAAATTTGGAGTCAGCTTAATGTCCGTGTCAGAGCTCGAGATGATGCAGTTCATGGTCGGTGTTCGAGAGGCAAATTCCACTGAAGCAGGCGTGACGTATGGAAACATATCGTACGTGTACTCTTAATGATACTATACAGAGTGTCCCGCCGCCGTGCCAAAGCTCAGGCGGTTAGTCGCCGGCTTCCTACCGCGGCGGCCCGGGTTCGAGCCCAGGTCAGGTTATGTGGGATTTGTGGTAGACAAAGTGGCACTGCGGCAGGTTTTATTCGAGTATCTCGGTGTCCCCTGCCAATTCTCATCCCACCAACTGCTCCACATTCATCATTATCTATCATCCGGGGCTGGTACAATAGGCCAATTAGTGGCCGACGTGACTCAGTCTCGCCTAATCCCAAGAAACTAAAAGAAAATAAACTACAGGTTGTCCCTGGAGGAACGGTCAATATTCTGGGATCTCATAGTACCGGTCATTCTAAGCAAAATATTGTATACGTATATACATGAGTCCTATTCCGAACGGTTTCCGTATAGCTATTTCACTGTACGGTTCAAAAATAAGAAAGAGATATTACGTACTGCTTCTAATACCGGTATTTATTGTTAAGTGACAATGCTGGTACAGTTTACTTAATATAATGCATTTTCGAAAATTCCACCGTCAACATCAGTGCACTTTGCAACTCGTGTGAGGACATGGGCGTGTTGCTTGTGTGAGTGCGCCTTGACGTACTACTGTACAGTGAAATAGCTCTCTATCTTTGAAACCTTTCGGAATAGGATACATGTACACGTAAACTTCTTTGCTTAGAAAGGCCGATACTATGACCCCCAGAATACTGACCATTCCTCCTGGGACATCCTATATAATTAAAAAATTTCTGAAATTTAAATTATTTTATCCCTTATATTAAATCAGTATAATTCTAATGTGAGCAAAAGATTACACGCTGTAGAAGCTTTCCTTCCATAGGCTGTTCAGAAGGCAGGGATATATATCCGTGACTGTCATGACTAGTTCACCTCACCGCTCGATTAGGTTTCAGATAACAGGCAGTAAGTTCAATCAACAATGGAACAACTATTCCAAGAATTGATAGTTATCCGGGAAGGAACTTCCAAATAGTTACCAATCAACGAAAAGGAAACTGGCAGAGCTATAAAATGAATAGGCCAAACAAAACATGTTATTAGTGAGTCTTCTATTGTTTATGGCCTTTACTCTGCAAGATACTTATTAATGTTGGGAAACAACATACGGGAGGCATACTGTTGAGGGAGACATGCCGTCATGCAGGGATAGTCAGGAAAGAGCCAAGTTCTATGCGGTAGCGACGTTAATTATATGTCCATGGCATATTGACGTCATACGTACGTTGCAGGGGATGGACCCTTATGGGGCCCACACACGTACGAGTCTGGCTCGCGAGTCCGACTCGGCTCGGGTTCCAATGAGCCAAACTCGTCCATGTGTGGGTCGCCACGCTCATACGTGTGTGGTGAAATTGATCCGAGCCCGGCTCCTCGCCGAGCCGGATTCGCGAGGCAGACTCGTACGTGTATGGGCCGCCTAAGGAATGATATCCAAATTCAAACGTAGTTCAAGAAAACAATCGAATAACCTCGGCTGGTAATTTAACTATTTTTAGAATTTGTGTGTGATTTTTAACAAAATTAACGACATAGAATTTAGTTTCATCTTCACTATAATTCACCGTCTTTTAGTGCATACAATTTCACTTGTCACTTCACACTACATGTTTCGGCATCATTCTGCCATCCTCAGGTGTATCAATCACGTTAAACCATTGCACTGCCTGCCATCAAGTGTCCATTTATAAAATGATATAAAATGTGTGTTTGTCGTTGTTCAATAATAAAATTTATATATTAAAATTTGTTAAGATCTATCATCTTACATCTCGTGTAACAAACTCGTGTGTAATGTCATTCATCCGCTATGGGAGTCGTTATTCTTGTTGTAATTGTGTATATACTGCGTCTTATTTTGTCTTATTTGCTGTCACTCTGGCAGGTCTACAAGTTGACAACACTGATTTTCTCAATTTATTTAATAATGTTTTCTCAGCAAATTAGAGGATGACTGCAAATAACGAATTGGAAAAGGCATGGAAGGAAGATAATGTGGCTTACCGTAAGGCATTATATCACAACTTGCATGGAGATACAGAGGAAAACCATGCAAAGTCAAGATAATGTGTTTCCGGACAGAGATTTGAACTTCGAAACTCTGACATACCAAGAAGAATTAATATTGACCACTACATAAGTGCATACGGAAGAAGAAGAAGAAGAAGAAGAAGAAGAAGGAATGGGGAGAAATCAGTGGAAAAGACGAATGCGAGGAAAACTGATTCGAAAATGGCTAAGAACTTAGGGAATGAGGTATATTCTCGGCCTGTTGTACAATGCGGTTTGTTTAAGAGTTACGACTCACACTACTTTACTAATTTGGTCTAACGACAAATGATCAGAACGCCGGAGTTCTAAGATCAACTCTACCCTAAGCGCCTGCCTTTCCCTCCAATCTAGTACCGCCGAAGACCGCCGAAGACCCAGCATAACCATTTGACTTGTAAAATATTTAAGGCGGAGGAGCGAAATCAGCTGCCTCTAGTTTGTATTATATATACGACGCCCACATCCTCAAGCACGTTACGTACACTCTGGAAACTGCAGTAATGGCTACAAAGCTGAATTTTACGATCCTCTTGTCCACTTGCTTAAAAGGGGTTTTAGAATGGAGGTGGTTTTATTGCCCAAATTATCGGCGTTGCTCCGAAAGGTTAGCTTACAGGACCGAGCTATCGGGTGTAGCCCATTGGAGGAAACACAAGTCACATTCCATTCACACTGTGTTTGAATAAAAATGCCAGGAAGCGTATTTGGATCTAAAAGACATAATTAAGGGTACTGGGAAAACTGTACGAGTATAATTTATTTATTCATTTTTTTTTCATTGGCGCTACAGCCCCCGTTTGGGCCTAGGCCTACCTTCATGAAACTCTCCGTTTCACTTCGCTTTATTAGATCTTAGACATTCGGTAGGACTCCTTGGGCGGGTGATCAGCTCGTCGCAAGGTCTCTACCTGTACACAAACACAGAAAAACGCACACAAACATCGATGTCCTGAGTAGGATTCGAACACACGATCCCGGCTTCCGAGCGAGCGAAGACAGTGCATGCCTTAGACCGCTCGGCTACCGTGACCGGCAGGTATAATTTATACTTTCATCAAATGTTATGACGTTATCAATTCGATGAGTAAAGCAACTGTGCTTATTTCTAGTGCTGAACATCTGCATCTGTCATTAAGTTACATATCAGTAAGTTCTTAAATTAAGTTTATATTTTGCATTCTAGAGCGTTTCACATGCAAATATTGTATATAATTTTTATATTCTCTAATCATTACAGCGAGAAAATGAAGCCATACTTCGCGTATTGCATTTCAGGAGATTTTTAAGCTGAGCAGACATAAAAGCGTTACGGTCACAAAATTTTTGTCTTTCAATTCCTGAATGTATCAGTGAACAAGGTCCCCATTTAGTAATTAGGAAGCTAATACTGAAACTTCGCGATAAGTTGGATGCTACTTTTTAATTGCTATGGATAATTTACTATACGGCCGGTCACGGTAGCCGAGCGGTCTAAGGCATGCACTGTCTTCGCTCGCTTGGAAACCGGGATCGTGGGTTCGAATCTCACTCAGGACATGGATGTTTGTGTACGTTTTTCTGTGTTTGTGTACAGATAGAGGCCTTGCGATGAGCTGATCACTCGCCCAAGGAGTCCTACCGAATGTGTAAGATCTAGTAAAGCGAAGTGAACGGAGAAGTTCATGGAGGTAGGCCTAGGCCCACTGGGGCTGTAGTGCCAAGGGGGAAAAAAATACTATACGTACGCCTAAGCAGAATGAATTGAATCTCTATTTTGTAGAGAAGACTGTCACTAAATTTCGTAAAAAATATGAACTTGGGTACTATTTAACATTCTGCACGGACAGTTTGTTAGAGCTAAGTAAAACGAAAGATGACTCCATTTCTACAGGACGTTCTTATTGTAAATTCGCCACATGATATGCATTTGCATACCATTTATTAATTAGCATAGGCAATTTGCTAACTTTAAGGAAAACGAACTTGGTTTTCATTTTGCACCGGAGGCCATTAGTAAAATGTCATAACAAGGCATCACCTTGGGTACTGATTGCCAATTGGTATGGGCAGTTTACTAGATGCAAGGAAAAACGACTGTTTAAATAAAAAGACGTTCAGAAATCGTAGATATTTTTAGAAAAAATAAACATACCTAAATACACTATTAAGGTTTTTCCTTGTTTACATCCGTTATTCCAAACATTTATATTATAGACTCTATGAATTAAAGCGACCTTTATACAGTTTCTTTCAAGGGATCAACGCATGACACACGTACACCACCACCACCACCACCACCATCACCACCACCACCACCACCATCATCAGCAGCAGCAGCAGCAGCAGCAATAAAGTAATTTTTTGAGCCACGACCTTCCTTAGAAGATTCTAACAAACTTATCTGAATTTGACCATGCTCCCAGCCTGGCCGCGCCATAGCTCAAGCGGTTAGTCGTTGGTTTCCTATCGCGGCGGCCCGGGTTCGATCCCCGGTCTGGTCAAGTGGGATTTGTGGTGGACAAAGTGGCGCTGGGGCAGGTTTTCTCCGAGTACTTCGGTTTCCCCTGCCAATCTTCATTCCACCAATTGCTCCACAATCACCCTCACCTATCATCTGGGGCTGGTACAATAGGCCAGAAGTGGCCGCAGTGCAAGGGACTTAGTCCCACCCCACTAGCAATAAAAAAGAGCTCCCAGCCTGGGGGGTCAAGTCCTTGTATTTATGTCCCCCAGTGACAGGGTGGCCCAGTTATACATCCAGGCACCGGGGTCTATTTTCGTCGCCTTCTGCTGCTCGCAGGGCTACGGTTGAAGTATTTTAACCCGTCTCCACATCAGACACAGAAATGTGCAAAAAAAAAAAAAACTCCGTGGTCTGTAGTCCGCAAGCGAACTATTCCGACCGAGTGACCGCCGCTTGTCGGCAAAGTTAAGTTCAAGGAAATAGCGGCTCCGGTCTATAAAACCGAGATTAACGGCCGTGGAGATCCGTTGCGCTGGCCACGCGACACTCTCTATCCGCTAAAGTTGGCAGAAATGTGCATAGGAGAATAAAATTACGTCGTTACATTCTATAAACTTCGTGTAAACATTATATAAATTTGTAAGGATTTATGGAGGTATTTGGCCTTCAATTAAAGTGAGAGTCTTGAGTGTTAAAATAAATCCAAAGTGCCGCAATAGATAGACATTTTGAATATTTAAATATTTAAAATAGGAAGAATACTCCGATAGAAGAAGACAGATGTGACTCGCGTATTGAGATACGACATAAGGATGACAAATCCTGAACAGTTTTAATATTTAAAATTTATCATTATATATGACGAATATATATTTTAGTTATTTTAGTATAAAGACAACAGGGCATGCAATGAAGTAGTTCGACGTATATAGAAAAGCACCTGAAGATGGCACTTTAGTACTGAAACATGTAGTGCAAGAGAGAAGAGTAAGGTGAATACTGGATTTTAAATACAGTCCTCCATATGAAAAATAATCGAAATCAGACAATTGAAAACCCCGCCACGGTGGATGGTGGACAGGCACAATATACTACATGATAAGAAAAACAGAAAGAACGTCTAAAAATGTAGTACTCACTAACGTTGTGTTGTAGTATCCCGTTGCACTCTGTACACTGCCATCTCCTATTCAACTCACACCAAATGTTTCAAAATTCAGAATTTAATATATTTAAAACTCTCAGCTCTTTCAGGTTGTATGTCTTTATTTAACATGTCTATTGCGCAACATGTTTCAGCCTATTTGGCCATCATCAGGTGCATTAACCCTTTACGGACTGAGTCAGAGTCAGAATTAAAGTTATTTTACAAGTGGCGGTTTGCCGCCAATCAGTTCTTGGCGACAACCCCTTGAGACTCACGACCAGAGTTTTTTTTTCAACTGAATACATGCGGTTATAGTCCTTATGCAAATTCCTCTCTGAAGAGAGGATGGGTCTGTCATTTACAATTGTTCCTGGCCCTCGCCAGTGCAGTAATATTCGGGGGACTCATAACCATATTTTACTGTCTCAGAAGCGAGACTCCTCCAGCTTGGAAGGCCAGGTCCCTATATTTATGTCCCCCAGGACCAGGGTAACCTAGTTATATCCCTAGGCATTCGGTTCCCTTTTCGTCGCCTCCTAAGACTCACAAGGCTAGAGTGGAAGTACAATTTCAACCCGCCTCTACGCGGGAGTGCTACCAGCTTCAAAGTCAGAGTTACTTCACGACTGGTTTGTTTTTTCAGCTGAACCTTTGTAACCTTATGTAACATCCTCTCTGACGAGAGTATGGGTCTGTGTTTTATGAATACACTTGGCCTTTCGTCAAGCGTACGTATTGCACTTATTGAATGTTATTGAAATTTCTCACTTTCGCACTACATACAGGTCGTCTGTCATTCCAGGCTTTGTAAAACAGTTCGTTCCTACCTTACATTTCTTACATAACACCGTTTCCCACAGTTACTCGTTGTTACTTTCGTGTCGGTTTGGATGACCACGTGATCGCTACTGAGTCATTGCCTAGCAACTGCTGTTGTTTGCAGAGTCATTCCCTACCAACAGTCGTATCTGCTGGCTTCACAATTCTGTTTCGAGTAAATATGACACAATATTACTTCACCAAACGCGGTTCGGTTTTCGATATGATGTAGTTTCTCGGGATATCGACACTCAAACTCTATAGGCTTACGCTTTTCTTGACTCGTAATAACTTGTTCAGTTTATCGATATATCTCAGCATGTATTATCTCCATTTATAAGCTACCTCATCTTATAAATAGCTGCTAATTTTCTCCCTAAATTCATTCGATCTCTGTCTTCACCTTTCAGAATGCTTAGAGATTTCGCAGTAACACTAAGGAATAGACTTAATTATAGTTTGTATGTTTTTGTTGAATTTATATAACATATACAGTTTCAAAGTGTGTTCTCTATAATAACGGTGCTTTCCATTTCGCTGCACTTCTCGATACGATGAATATAATTTCTGTTTCTTTTGAACTGCAAATGGAGGGGTCATATAGAAAGCAAGGAAATTCGTGTGTGAAATGTGTAATCATAATTAGTCCAGCAATACGTTCAAAATATATCAAGTATATAATTTCGTAATATTGCTCTTCCAAAACAAATCTGATCTCCCGCTCCACCCCCCCCCCCTTCATACTCCCTGCCTTAGCACTGCCTGAAGCAACGTAATTAGCACACAGATTTCGTAGAGGAATTTGAAAGCGGAACTTCAACGTGAAGTTTCGTGTGGTTTTTCTCAGAGGTGCGCAACGGTGAACAGCAGGTAAGAACCTCTCCGTGAAGCATTTCTGCTGCTCATAAACGATGTAAAACGTTAATTTGCTTAAATCATTCAAATTGCTTACTTTATCTTATGGCAAAATTCGTTTTACATGCAGGAGCTGAGGCTCTCACAGCGGTCGTTGTGAGGAGTTATACAGCGCCGTGTAATCAACTGACATTTCGGAGGAACACATCACCGCCATCTTCAGGGTCGAAGAAGGCAAGCAAGAAACCTGCTCCGCGGCCGGCTGTTTTCGACCTGCTTTCATGCTGGTTTCTTGCTCGGCTTATTTTTCGACCCCGAAGACGGGGGCGATATTTCCTCCGAAACGTCGGTTGACTTGCAAAAGATTGCAAGGCGTTATATCCTATACGATAGAATTCTTCGTTTTACACATTCGCACTTTACTGACTTGCCTTACTCGAGCGTATTGCTGGCGCTATTCCCTGATTCCAGTCTTCCTCTCCCGACACTGTAGAGTGAGCGTGTTTCTAGAGCATGAAATGCATATCAGTATAATTAAAAAGTTTAATTCCTACCATACAGAAAACATATTGCGTCTGGAGTTCAAAGACCAATCGATTATTGCTGTTTGAGAAAATGATAGCTCACAGAGATACTGGGTTTCCGGACTTTCTTCATCGTCCGGATTCTAAATAGCCTCACTGGACCAGTCACCGAGGCTAGCCCTTTCCCTCACCTGAGAACGGAAACAGATCCAGTCTCCGAAACGCTGTGTTTTTTACTTGGTTATTTAGAATCCGGACGATGGACAAAGCCCGAAAACCCAGTATCTCTGTGTTATACACCATCGTCAGAACCCTACAGTATCAAAATGATAGCTGTTCAGTGCTATCCGGGATAGAGTAGTCGGTATGGCGATTGGCTACGGGCATGACGACCGAGGGGTCGGAGTTCGAGTCTTGGTAGGGTCAAGAATTTTCACTTCTCCAATCGTCCAGACCGGCTCTGGGGTTCACTCAACATCCTATACAATTGGTACCTGGGGTTCTTTCTCGGGAGTAAAGCGACCGGGGCGTGAAACTGACCACTCACCTCAAATTAGTGCCGAGGTTAAGAAAATGTGGATCTATACATCCACTTCCCCATACGTCTTCATGGCGTAGTGCTTAATTAGTTAAGTACAGGGACGACTTTACCTTTAGCTTAGCTGTTTAGCATGATAATCATACCAAACTATGTGCGAAAAACACAAGGGTCCTATTATTAAAAGGAATGTGTTTTAAAGAGTTGGGTGGATGAGTAGGACGAGGTGGACGAGTCTCTTGCAAGCAGAGATCCGGGAGCTATGGAAACGGGCAATCACCATCACAGCGTTCGAGCGGTCCGAGACAGTGTTCCACAAAATATTAAATGTTATGTGTGAGGAATTTACCTTTTCTGTTATACTCTAAAACTACATCCTCTTTGTGTTTATGTTAAGTTGTAAGGTTAACGGTCACACGAACTTGCGTCGAAGAGCCATTTTCATTTATTCAACCGCGCTAATATACAGATCGTTACCTTCGTCAGAACGTGAAGAACACACGTTATCCTACGTCAAAACATTAGTCGTTGCCTTTAAATGTGCAAATTATACGTAAATCAGAGCTGATCATTCAACAACCAGAAGCACTACCTGCGTATCGAAAAGATAACAAGCTAAGTCTTAATTTAAAGTTATGATTTTAAATTAGATTGACCAAGAAGAGCTATACACACCGTGGCTTTAGTCCGCAAGCGAACTATACCGACCGAGCGACCGCCGCTTGTAGGTGAAGTTAATGTCAACTTTTGCGGATAAAGAGTGTCGCGTGGTCAGCGCAACGGATTCCCACGGTCGTTAAACTCGGTTTCCTAGATCGGAGCCGCTACTTTTCCAGTCAAGTAGCTCCTCAATTATCCTCACGAGGCCGAGTGGATACCGTTCCAGACCCACTACTTCTCAGAAAAATTGGTAGCTCCGGGAATCGAACCCGGGACCTCTGGTATTGTAGCCAGGAAATCTGACCACTAGACCACAGATGCTGCTTTAGAAGAGATATACACAGGAAAATAAATGTACAATATAAGAGTATGAAGTGCCAAATTATGACAACTCATAAACGTTGGAGAATGTTTATTTTCTGACCAATACCGCCATTTTTATAATTATGTCTTTCTGAAATTAAACTAGATCCTACCGAATTAATCAATAATTTTCAACATTTGTTATACATTTCCAAAGTTTTACAAACCTATACTTGCCGATCAAAATGGCCGCGCGGTTTAAGGCATGAACAGTTTCGCTCGCTCGAACGCTGAGTTTGTGGGTTCCAATCCTACTCCAGGCATGAATGTCTGTGTGCGTTTATTCTGTGTTTGTGTTTGTTCAATGTGTAGGCAGAGACATTGCAACAAGCTGATCCCCGTCCAAGGGGTCCTACCGACTGTGTACTGAATTAAGAAACTGAGAAAACGACCAAGGCCCAACAAAGGTCTGTAGATCCATAATAATAATAATAATAATAATANACGAATTCAAACACGGGAATACCTAAGTTTGCAGTACCACAAAGGGGGATTACAACTCTTCTTAAGAGGAAAAGAATTCTCCGGTTATGAATATGTGATAACAAAGGATGTGTATAGGCTTTTCCTTGCCGGTCACAGTAGCAGAGCGGTCTAAGGCGTGTACTGTCTTCGCTCTCTCGGAAGCCGGGATCGTGGGTTCGAATCCCACTCAAAGCATGGATGTTTAGTGTTTATTTGTGTATGTACATTTTTCTGTGTTTGTGTACAGGTAGAGGCCTTGCGACGAGCTGATCACCCGCCCAAGGAGTCCTACCGAATGTTTAAGATCTAGTAAACCGAAGTGAAACGGAGAGTTTCATGGAGATAAGCCTAGGCCCAAATTGGGGCTGTAGCGCCAAAGAAAAAATAGTTTTTCCTTGAATAAATTAAAGCTGGGATTTGCTTCATTATCTTTCAAGGAACATGAGGAAAAGTTATCAGCGTAAATTTGCACGGTTCGTAAATGAGACCGCTCGAGAAACTAAGAAAAAAAATATTTTTTAATATATCAGACTGATTTAAATTAAGACACAATAACACATCGCCCATTGCTGGACTTACAAGAGGAATCGTCACCATGAAGAGACAATATGAGATGAGTTTGTTTCTTCTAGACATGTAGCACGCATGAAAAGAGAGAAATGCTAATGAAGTTGCAGGGACTAGTACGAGGGCCATAAAAACGCGGTAATGAACCTTCAGGTTTCATAAATGCGGAAAAATTTCTTGGTTATATGAGCGACTTTGAGATTCTGAAGGAGTTTGTTCCATGGAGTTGGTTCGAATATTATTCACCGGCTGACTATAACATTTTAAGGATCTTTCTGACCACTTTTGCGTGGATACAGACTAAATAAACCATGGAAAGCTCTAAATATAAGAAGGAAAACAGGGGCCTACACGTTTAAATTGTTCGAAGTATCGACTCACACCTAAACAAAAATAAGAATGAAAAATATCCCATCTTCCCATAAAATGATTTACAGCTTGGAATTCGTTATGTGGCGCCGATAACACACGACATTCCTCTTGCTGTGGACGGGAACGGGTATAGCAAAATCGGAACAACGACTAGGCTACGGCCTGAATGATCGAGGAGTCGGGATTCGATTCCTGCTAAGTACAACAGATTTTTATCTTCTCCATACAGTCCAGACCTGCTCTTCGTCCTACCCCGCCTGTTGTGTAGTGATGCATTATCCTGTCTCAAACTGCTGACACCACTGTCAAGGTGTGGTCTGTTCTCCTGCTCTGATTGCTGTCACTTGCTGTACGCCTTGGAGTGGCAGTCTACTTTGCGTCAGTCACCCTGGAAACCTATAACCGCTTAACGGGCAGTATCGACTGGGGCGGGGGGGGCTTCTTCAAGGAGGGGGTTCAGTGTTCGTGGTCGAGTCTATCAGTAGCGTTTCCGGTTCTCCGGTGACTGGGTTCTAGGGTCCGCTATTGCCTACGTTCATTTACGCTCTCTACATACTCGTTTGGGGTTGAGCTAAGCTACATAATTTCATATTTATGTAGCTTCAGGCCGGCGACCTGTAAGCATATTTCTGCTTGTCAGCAGTGTGACATGGCTGCACTTACTTTTGCTGCTGAAGACGGCGACAGCCGTCTGTGGGTGTCCAATGGCCCTCGTGGTGAGGCTTTCCGTCTGCCCTGCGGGCGTCGGTAGACTATCGAGCATAGTCTACCCTAGACTGTCCATAGTCACGGACCCAAGCTTCTGCGAGTGACCATTACTTCAAGCTTTCAGTATACCAACAGTTGGTTCAGCGTTGGGCAAGCTGTCTTTGTTTACCAACTCTGTTGGTTGTGACAGTTCGACAGGGCGCATTGGAGCCCTAGAGTTTCAAATCTCCCTTCGTGAGGCCATAAGGGCATTACACCGCCTCCTATACTATGGGTACCGGGGTTCTTTCCCCGGGGTGTAAAGCGGCAGCTGACCACTCATCTACATCTGGTGCCGATGTTTAGAATGATGGAGCTATACATTCGCTCCCCCATACGTCTTCATGGTTCGACGCTTAATTCTTTAAGCCACACTAACTTTACTGGGAAATTTTTGTATGCTTATGCACAGAAGAGATGAGGCACATTTTGCCTGGTAACATAAGATCTTTGGCTTCTGTGTTTCATTTCTAGCTAAGTATGATACTTCAATTTCTGCCTTTATGACAAATATGTCAATCAAAGTTACATAAACTTCGGAAACCAAAGCATACAGAGTGTCCCATTAATTAGTAAAGCTCACTTATCAATTTACTCTAAAGAATTCGTAGGAATTGCTTCTTCGCAGATTTATTAAATGCGAAGTCTCAATGCTGTTTCCCATTTCCTCTTCGTTTTCTGTTTATTTAAAGATGATATATCAGCACTGCTTACTGCACTACACAGTCCGTCAACAATGCAACAAATCATTCCTTCTTTCTTTCACTCTCACATTTCGGCCCTAAATGACCATCTTCAGGTGTCTCACTATGCCGAAAGCGAGAGCGTAAGAAAGAAGGAATGATTTGTTGCATTGTTGACGGACTGTGTAGTGCAATAAAGCACAACAGACCACTGTAGGTCGCGGTGCAAGGGCCGAGAAGGCCTGCCCCTCATACGTTCATGTAGTACAACAAACAGTATTAGGTACCTTACTTCTTCTGGCTTATTTTGGACTTCATCCATCGTCTGGTATGTAAAAGAAAAAAGACCACGACGTTTCGGAGACTGGATCTGTCTCCGTCTTCAGGTGGGTAGGGAAGGATAAAACCTACTCAGTTGGGCCCGTTAGAAAGAGCTAGTCTCAATCACTCAATCACCGGTCTGTAGAGAAACAACCTAAGATTTTATTCTTTTCTCCCACTGATGGAACTGCTTGTCGGTTGTTCATAGGTTGTTTCTCTACAGACCGGGGTTTGTCCAGTGATTGAGACTAGCTCTTTCTAACGGGCCCAACTGAGTAGGTTTTATCCTTCCCTACCCACCTGAAGACGGAGACAGATCCAGTCTCCGAAACGTCGTGGTCTTTTGTCTTCTACATACCAGACGATAGATGAAGTCCAAAACAAGCCAAAAGAAGTACAGTATACACCATCGTCAGAATCCTTTAAAGTCTATCCCAGTATTAGGTACAGTAATGCAACAGGATGCTTAAATACAGGAACGATATATCAGATCTGTAGAACATAGAAGTCGAATGAAAAAGCAGACAATGGCAAGAAATGGATTCGAAGGGAAGGTCGTGTCAGTATGTGCTCTTAGGAATCTAGAAAACCCATGAAAGCCATATATTAGACGTCCTCACATCCCATATTCCAAACGGCGACCTCTAGAATCTGAAGCAATGTTAGATACACGTTTCTTTCATTTAACATTTCACGTACTTCCCACGAATCCGGCTTTAATCTCTTCCATCAAGAAGAGTCTATCTCGTGTGTGATTATTCTAGGCAGGGTCGTTTTCCTGAGAAGCGGTGGACTTAGTGTGGATGTAATGCGTTATTGCTGTGTTTATGTAAGTATTAGCCCGGTCGCAGTAAGGCCGCACGCACAAGCCATCATTCGGGCAGACACACACGCACACTCACGCAAATGGTCACGATCACGACCTAGGTAAAGGCCAGGCCAGGGTCTCTCACTCCTCCTCACTCTTTATCTCGTCTCAAAACCGTCGAAGTTTACTTATACTGCCTAATCAAAAATATGGCCATACATCACATCCAGATTAAAAATGGCCGATAAAGAAAACTTGCGAAACACATCGTTGGGTGAGACATGGGTTCAGACTTTGGTCTGTGAAGATGTTGAAGGATTTTGAATATATGCAGTTTTAACTTATGAGGAGTGTATTACAACTGTAATCATACTGGAGCATACAGCGTTGTCATATGCGATATTTACTGCTTCACTTATGTGCTATGGCATGGAAATGAATGTGGAGAAAACAAAAGTAATGAAAATTTCGAGACAACCAACCCTAGTCACAATAAAGATAGACCAAAAACAACTGGAGAATGTGGAATGTTTTAAATATTTGGGTAGCTTGTTAACAGATGATGGAAGGTGTACTTGCGAAATTAAATCTAGGATTGCCATGGCAAAAGCTGCGTTTAGCAAGAAGAAGAATCTTTTTACCAGCAAATTGGACTTAAATTTGAGAAAGAAACTAGTGAAAGGCTAAGTTTGGAGCATCGCTTTGAATGAGGCTGAAACTTGGACACTTGGGGCAGTAGATCAGAAACACCTGGAAAGCTTCGAAATGTGGTGTTGGAGAAGGATGGAGAAGATCAGTTGGACCGGTTATGTGAGAAATGAAGAAGTGTTAATTAGAGTCAGTGAGCAGAGGAATATCCTACACGAAATAAGAAAACGGAAGGCTTATTGGATTGGTCATATCTTACGCGGTAACTGCCTTCTAAAAGAAGTTACTGAAGGAAAGATAAAGGGGCGGATAGAAGTGACCAGAAGACGAGGTAGAAGACGTAAGAAGATGCTGGATGACCTTGGGGACAGAAGAGGATATTCTCGTTTGAAGGAGAAAGCTTTAGGTCGCATCAAGTGGAGGAACTGTTTTGGAAGAGACTGCGGACCTGTCGTCTTGACAGATTACAGATGAATGAATTATGTAAGATGTATGATAAGAACAGTAAGGAAATATGAACTACCAGTAGAGAAGATGAGGGCATTGTTCGTGACCGACATTTTCATAGATGGGCGTAGAAAAATCACGAAACTCTAAGATGTTAATATGTGTAACGATTTACACGTGATTTATATATCGGCGCTTTTAGTAACAGACTATACAGCGTGACACATCTTGAAACTTAAACGAAACGTAAAACTACGTTATGATAACAGCCATAGTAATGCGCCTGTAAGCAGATATGTTCTTCTAATTGCGTCAGAAAAACAGACTACTATTCGCTATACGATTGGTGTTATCGCGAATAATACGTTCAGATGTGATTAGACAGCGCGATGCAGCGCCTTACGAATGAAACAAAAGAACCGCCTTGTTGTTTTGTTGTCGTTGCTTCAGGAATTCTTTCGTTTAACGCGGTAATCGTAGGATAAAAATGATGAGTTTTACCTACACGAAAAATTATTTGAACACAAGAGGAAGCTTTATGAAATGTGTATGTATAAAAGTGAAGTCAGAACTTTAGATCGAAATTCTGAGTACAAGATTTTGCGGGCAATTTCTGTCAGTTCAGCTCTCAGTAGAACTGTACCCACGGAGACGCTAACGCGCTCATGCACTGATGTGAGTGCCGTCTCGGCTCCTACCGTTTATCTCTCTGCCTGCCCATCATGTCAAAAGCAGAGATTTCTTATTGGGAAGCTAACAGTTTTTCAGCTGGCCAAGAACTCCCCTGACTTTTATGAAACCCTAGAATTCATGACCATACTCATAAGAGCCATTCACTGGTCCCTGTTCTGAGCCAAATGAATTCAATCCATATTTTCAAACCTGTTTTAATGTTACAGTCCCATCTGCATCAAAGTATTCCAAATGGCCTCTTCCACGCGTGCTATATGCCCCGTCCATACCAATATTATTTATTTTCTTTACTGCTAGTGGGGTGGGGTCCCTTGTACTGCGGTCACTTCTGGCCTATTGTACCAGCCCCAGATGATAGGTGAGGGTGATTGTGGAGCAATTGGTGGAATGAAGATTGGCAAGGGAAACCGAAGTACTCGGAGAAAACCTGCCCCAGCGCCACTTTGTCCACCACAAATCCCACTTGACCAGACCGGGGATCGAACCCGGGCCGCCGCGGTGGGAAGCCAGCGACTAACCGCTTGAGCTATGGCGCGGCACATTATTCTTGATTTGTTTATCTGCTATTATCTGGTGAATTGTACGCATTATGAAGTTCGTCATTATGACATTTTCTCCAGTATCCAGTTAATTTCTCCGTGTTAGATCAATCTTTTAATCTTCTCGTCTCTAATGTAAACAGTAAAGATTAAAATACTACAAATTACAATTTGCCTGTTCGTTTTATATAGGTATGAAACCTGCTCCCTCGTCCTAGGGGCAGAACATGGTTGGAGGGTGTTCGAGAGCAAGTTCTGAGGAGAATGTTTAGGTCTATGAGGCAGAAAATAACAAGAAGACGGAGAATATTATGAGAAGCGCCATAATTTTAACTCTTCGACACTATTTTTATGATGCTCAATCAAGCAGATCGGACGGGATAGAATGTAGCACGAATGGAAAAGATGAAAAGTGGACACGAACTTTTTTTTTCCTTGGCACTACAGCCCAAGTGGGCCTAGGTCTACCTCCATGAAACTCCGTTTCACTTCGGTTGGAAACAAACTTTGGCAACCTAAAATAAATAAACCACGTAGGAAACTCAGGCGTAGATGAGAGAGTATTTCTGAACCATATCTCAAAGAACTAGCACTTGAGCACGTGAACCGGATTCATCTGAAAAAGATATGGTCCAGTAGCGACTTTTTGTGAACATTCCATAGGAAACGGGAAATGTCTCGCCTATCCGAGTGACTGTTATGTTGTAAGCAAAGACTCTGCTCCATCTGGGTAGACGATCTTTGACAGTTTTGGAAGTACCATATATTCTAACACGGCCAAATTGATGGCAGAAATCGCAGGGGACCACCTGGCCAAATGTCTATTGACCTGCTGACGCTGCTGACTGTACATGACGTTGGACGCAACAAAGGCGTTGCGAATTATCGCTCTTCTGCTTCCTTTTGTGAGGGGTTTTCAAAATCCTTCGCTGTGAATACGATTTAAAAGTTCGTGATGGTTGTACGAGTATGTTAATACAGTGACCTATTCTTGGGCCATTATCCGTCATCCTAGATTAGTCGGATGGATAACGTGCATAGAATCAGCCATTGTATCTTCCTCCGTGGATTTCAAAAAATCCCTGCAATTATAATTCAGAGCCCTGAATAACTCAACAAAGTAGTGTCCACTTTTGTAATTTCTCTCATACATTCAATTATTGAGCCGACGGTCCAACTTGCAGATTTCTGATGAAGCCTCAATACGCAGCTCTATGGTATTGCTTCTCCTTTATTGCTAGGGGGTGGGACTAAGTCCCCGTACTGCGGCCACTTCTGGCATACTGTACCAGCCCCAGATGATAGGTGAGGGTGATTGTGGAGCAATTGGTGGAATAAAGATTGACAGGGAAACAGAAGTACTCGGAGAAAACCTGCCCCAGCGCCACTTTGTCCACCACAAATCCCATTTGACCAGACCTGGAATCGAACCCGGGCCGGCGCGGTGGGAAGCCAGCGACTATCCGCTTGAGCTATGGCGCGGCCCAGCTCTATGGGTAACTGACATCCTCAAGAGAAAATGAAATAAAATATTGTTTGTATGAATAAAAGCAAATTGTGTATCGAAATCCTTCTTCGTGCTTTAGGATAGCGGAGCATGTGGTGTTACAGTAGTGGATCTGTGTCTCTCTTACAACAGGCGTCTAGTCTTCATGAAAATTTACGATTACAATGCCATTGTATTTTTCACTAGACTGTCGCTGAGTGGAGTGACCAACCAGGTCGGCTAATAAGCACCACAAGCCGGGAGACAAAGCGCAGACACACAATCGGTTCCTCGGGCAGTACTGCAACGATATGTCCTCATGACGAAACTAAGCTCGCAAACTGCGTAATATGGAATATTGGTGAGTGTTTTGTAAGACAGGCTTAAAAGAAAGAACCACCCATTCCCACCGCGGCGGCCCGGGTTCGATCCCGGGTCTGGTAAAGTGGAATTTGTGGTGGACTAAGTGGCGCTGGGGCAGGTTTTCTCGGAGTACTTCGGTTTCCCCTGCCAATCTTCATTCCACAAATTGCTCCACAATCACCCTCACCTATCATCTGGGGCTAGTACAATTGGCCAGAAGTGGCCGCGGTACAAGGGACTTAGTCCCACCCCCTAGCAACAAAAGAAAGGACCACTCATACCCTTTACAAAAGTTCAGGAGCAAGACGGTACTGGAAACAGAAGTGCCACAAAATACGCAGATTATACGAATGATGTTTGGTGTGCTCGTATATCCAACACTAGAAACACTTAGGTGGGATTGCAATTTCAGGGATCTGTTACTCCTTTGTGAATATTAAAATCAATATGGCGAAAAGGGTCAAAGCTATCTTTGCAACAGGCCGTGGAGGCCCATAGGGTTGCGAGACGTCGAGTTCCCCACATTTTCTTTAGACAATCGGCTCACAGATGGAGGTAAATTTATCAGCCTTAGGCGCCGGCCGCCCTTTACCCACAGGAAGATTCCTGGCTCTCATTTCTGTTAGAGGCCGAGTCGATCCCAGGGTCATAGTGAGGCTGGAAGGATCAGGTAAATTGAAAAATATCCACCTCATCGGGACTCGATCCTGTGACCTTCCGATTTGTAGTACTGTGTAAAATAAATATGGTGTAGACAGAACATTTTTGACAGAGAGAACGAATATTGTAATTGCCAGTGATTTTTCGGAGAAAAATACTAATTCGACATTCTGAATAGGAGCAAAGAAGGCAGTTAATTTTATTTGGATGAAAGATGGATTAACCACAACAATTCTCCAAGCAAAACGTGACAAGGTTCTAATGACAGGGGTTGTCTAGATTTGCCAGTGTGAAACAGTGGAAGACTAATTGTCTGTTGATAGTCTGACACAGGCTTTCTCGAAGGATGCAAATTAGCGTTCCAGTCCCGGAAAAAATCGTCAAATCCTGATTACGACATAGAACTCCAATGTTTTAAGAACTGGTTTCTTCAGTTCTTAAACAAATTGGACGAATTAAATATTCAGACAGCTGTGATCGTGATGGATAACGCTAGTTACCATTCCGTAATTGTGGACAAGGCCCCGGCTTCGAGCACAAAGAAGCCCGATACATTAGAGCATTCCCTGTGGCACAAGCAAACTCGAGATGAACTGCTGAACTTCGTGCTACAGCTCACGCCCCGTGCCATAGCCACAGCTGAGCCCTTCTTCAGAAGTGGCCAGTCACACAGTCACATGTTATGCAACCCGAAGGTTCGTTACCGTGTTCATACTGGCCCATCACATCTCTCTCAGGTAAGGTGAAATTGTCCCTGTGCTCAACGTATTCAGCACTACGCCATGAAGGCGTAAGTTTGAGTGGATGTACAGATCCACATTTTCTTGACCTTGGCACTAGCTGGAGGTGAGTGGTCAGCTTCACGCCCCGGCCGCTTTAACCCAAGGGTAAGAGTCCTGTACCAATTGGACAGGAGGTTGCGTGGACCCCAGAGCCGATCTGGATGATTGGGAGAAGAGAAAATTCTTGACACTATCGGGACTCGAACTCTGACCCCTCAGTCGTTCAGCCCGTAGCCAGTCGCTATACCGACTACGCTACCCCACCTCCTCTCTAAGATCAATCTTAATATTATCCTCCCACTTGCGCCTAGGTCTTACTAGTGATCTCTTTCCTTCTGGCTTTCTCACCAACATCCTATACGCATTCCTCTTCCCTCTATTCGTGCTAAATTCCCTGCCAATCTCATCGTCCTTGACTTTATCATTCTAATTTTACTTGGCGAAGAGTACAAGTTTTGAAGCTCCTCACTATGCAGTTTCCTCCAACTTCCTATCACTTATCCCTCTTTGACCTAAATATTCTCCTCAGCACTTTGTTTTCGTACACCCTCGGTCTATGTTCCTCCCTTAATGCATGCTACTACAACTCCATAGAATTGGTTTGGGTTCGTGTAAAACGTGAGGTGGCTGATAACAACACAATATTCAGGATTTCAAATGGAATGACAACACTACGAATACTCAGACTCGGACTTTGTCCATCGTCTGCTCTCAAAAACACAGCGTTTCGGAAACTGGATCTGTTCCCGGCCTCAGGTGAGGGAAGCAGACACCTACCCTGCTGGGTCCTCTAGAAAGAGCAAACCTCAATCACCGGACCCACAGAAGAGCTAACCCGACAGAGTAGGAGTCTTCCCCCACCTCACCTGAGGATGGAAACAGATCCAGATTACGAAACGTTGTGTTTTCTAGTTTCTAGAATAGCGGACGACCGAGAAAGTGCAAAAACCCAGTAATTCTGAGTATTATACACTACTGTCAGAACCTTTTAAAATCTACTTATTACGAATGCTGTCTGGGATTCGTGTGTTAAGGGCGCAGAGCAACTTCAAGACGACGAAGCTTGTGCTGCCACCATGGCGCTGGCAATACTCACTTTACAAGATGATTCAGACATCTGTGGCGAAGACGAATTTCAGGAAATGGCCTCCCCCAAGAATTGCACTCAGATTGTGGAACAAATTACTGTAAGTAACCTTAAGGGTTGATACTGTTATGAGCTGCAGTCTGTAGCTACAGCCTTCAGACCACAATACGATGCGCGTATGATTCACATGTAGTGCAATTTTGTAGTTTTATACTGATTCATAACTGACTCTATGTATGCAAATACATTTCACAAGGCAATTTGCATTCAGTGAAAACAATGTTCCACAAGCCACATTTGGCATCACTGTCTATTCTTTGTGTGTCTGCTACTTCCTCCCTTCCTTTATTTCCTTCCATGACACAACACATGTAATTGATGTTTGTCTCAGCTGTCAATTGCAGTGAAACACATTAAAACATATTACAGAAGCCAGACTGCTAATATCTGACGCACGAGCAACACTGTTCTTAAAAAATAAAAGAGAAAATATATCGAACCTGCGGCAGAGTAGAGAGTATACAGGGTGTCCCAGGAGGAATGGACCAAACTTCGGGAGGGTGTTCCTTATGTTAAAGTATGCCGATATAACCCAAAACACCTATGTCCAAAGTTGAACGGTTACGGAGATAATGGCCAGAGAAGTGTCAAACTTTGACCGGTGTTACACACTTGTTGATTACAAAATACATATTAAAACTGGCAGGAATATGTGGATTCTGTAATGTTAATAATGTACGTAATATCAAACTAACTTGTGAGTGACGGAAAGCCATAAAATTGAAGTACGAAATACTCGCTCGCCATGTCATAATTGTCCTTAGGTTTCCAAGCACTATACATGACACATGACTGGCGAGCGATGACGTAATATGGCTGCGCTATAACCCGACCACATAACTGTAAACGTACATTCACAGGAAATCTCTTTTGGAATTTCGTTTCCATTATCTCATGTGGATTATTATGGAACCACGTATGCACATTTCGTAAATTATTTACACCATCCAGGGTAAAAGACGCCTCATCACTGAATAAAATGACGCTTAACAGTTCGGGATGAACTTTTTATCCA
>NW_019744415.1:531897-534688 GCF_002891405.2 Cryptotermes secundus
ACCAACTCCGAATTATGCCTGCGTTAATTTCACTTTTCGCAAATCTTCAAATATTTCTGAACCTAATGTAAATAAAGCGACACCGAGATACAAACTGCGTAGAATTAAACTTCTGTAGATACTGTGCAGGATCTGCTGTCCTCACAGCGGTGGGTACAAAGAGTTCTATCTTCTGGTAAATAACGCCGTGTAGTTCGTTGAAAGTTAACCGACGTTTTTTTGGGGGAACATGTCGCCTGCACCTTCAGAGCCGACGAATAAGGCGAACAAGGAGCCACCGTGAAGCAGGCAGCAAGCAGAGCTCTGCTGAGAATTACACGACGTTGTATCCCAGAAGAGGGAACTCTTCTTTTATAGATACTGGACCACTCACAGGAATTGACACGATAGGCAATGTAGCCATACCGTGCGCCAAACATTCGGAAAAACGAATCCCTGTCTCAACCCTTATTTAGATTACAATTCTATTTCGGCGATCTTTATGAAAGCCGAGATGATTCGACAGATTTATGCAAGGACCTCCTATCACTAGGCAATATCTATAGGTTATATAGTACATTCATTGTTCACTGGATAAGTCTCAGTTGTGTGGATCATGGAGGTCTGCATCATGTACTATCGCAGAGATCGGTGCAGCTGTTCAAGTATTGCACCAAAGCGCTTCTTTCCTTTTCCATGACTAAATTCTGACGCAATTTGTAGGTAGGTACAGTTGTCTTGGTGTCTCGCATGTGGAGTTCGCCTCGGCGGGCCCAAGCGGGCCCAGGCGGGGCATGCACTCTCCACCCGCCGCCGCTGCTGCCTCTAATTACGAAAGAACGCGCGGGCTGCCTATAACACTTTTCTAAGAGTGGAAGTTCGTGAGTTGTTCTGTCTTGTTCCCCTCATTACTCGTTTTCACAGCAAAGCAATGAATCGGTCAGCATTTCTCGTCCCACTGGTAAAAGCGACCACTGGCCTCCCCCCAGATGCGGTGGTCCAGTTCCCTGCAGAATGATACCATCAGGCCCATGTGGAGAGTAACCCCGGCAGTGACTTCCCAGTTGTCCTCCTAGACTGATCCACCTACTCATATTTGGATAGATCGGACCACATGTTTAGCCAGCAGGATCCCTCGATGTTAACTCCGTAGACTGTTATCCTTAGGTGCACCTGAAGGAGAAACGCTTCAGAAATGTTGGACATCGCAGATTATATCCAGAACAACTGCCACACTCGCGAGGATAAAATCCACTTTAATAATATGCGGTACTAAAAAATGCGATCAGATTCCAAGCGAATACTTTGAACAGCTTTTGAAACATGTTTCATTATTAAATGACACTTGTTTCAGTTTCATATTGAAGTTATTGTGAAAAATGTTTAGCTAAAAAAGCTTCCTTCTGTTATGTTTATATCTTACTTTTAAATTGCCACTACTCTTATACTCTTTCCAATTTTAAACTGTCAATATGACCTTTATTATTAAAAACTGATTGGCATAATTCTGTTTAATAATCTTGTAGAGATATATACCAGTATATATGTGTCTCCACACCCTGTTGTGTAACGTCGTAATCCATGATAAATTTAAACGGTTCATGAAGGCTCTACCAAGATAGAACATGAAATGTTATTATTTTCATAACATAATTGAAAATTGTTGGGTTATCAATTATGTTATATTAAGTAAATAAATAACAAGTGAAGTTGTAACCTGACGGAGCCTTCACAATTTATTTAAATGTATGTACGCTTCATCTCCTCTTGACTGATGCGGCCCAAGCGTAAAGTTCGTTTCTGACCTGCATTCGGCATGCGCTGCTGGAGTCTCGGCCCGAACTTCGACTGTTCTAAGGTCCCTTGTTGCTTTCCTCAATTCCTCCGCGCAAATAAATTAGGTCGCTTCCCTCCAAATCCTTTCAAGTTCATAAATCAATAATTCTATGCGGTTCGATAACCGAGAGGAGAAAGAGATTCGTCTCTTCATAGCGCGTAGCCTCGCAATAGGGCCCACCCATCCTCCCGTCTGGGGTACAGGGGGCAGGGACGTGAAGCTGACCACTCACTTCCATGTAATGTCAAGACCGAAAATGGCGAAGCTGTAATTCCATCCTCTCATATGCAATTACCTTCGCCATTCGCCATTACAGAGGATCCAAAACACAATGTGTAAACAATTCAACGTACATATCTACTTAAATCATTTATTTGTATATCTTCGGTTCGACTTTGAAAATGTCCGTAGATAGCCTCTATCGAAGTGTGTCGTAGAGGTTATCTATGGACATTTTCCAAGTTCAATACCAATAAAATATTTAAGTAGATATTTCGTACGTTGAAGTGTGTATACACATTTTTGGGGCCCCTTTTATACAGTGTGAGACACTGTAAGCGTCACTAAATAAGTCACCCAATAAATAGAAAATGTAAGTCTAGGTCTAGCATGTTTGGAGAGCCCACGGCCCTGCAGGCAATATCGACTTGCTCATACGAGTACCTATAGGATGAACCAACAAACTCCGTGGCTTTTGTCCGCAAGCGAACTATACCGACCGAGCGACAGAGATCAGTAAATAATGCGACTGGCTACGCAGATTCGAACCCAGAAGGGCCAGGGACACATCTAGGCTTCTGTCGAATGGGTGCCGGAAGCCCCTTCCTGGGGGGTAGGGCGCCCGAAGCGTCTGTCTGTGCTGACAATAAGATTGCGTTGAGCTTTACTTCGACACCCCGTGCATCGTCGTGGCGAGATACTTAGAAGCACAAAAACAAACTCTGCCAAGCTCATATCTGTGTGTGTGTGTGTGTG
>NW_019744415.1:534756-607478 GCF_002891405.2 Cryptotermes secundus
CTGGGGCAGGTTTTCTCCGAGTACTTCGGTTTCCCCTGCCAATCTTCATTCCACGAATAAATCCATAATCACCCTCACCTATCATCTGGGGCTGGTACAATAGGCCAGAAGTGGCCGCAGTACAAGGGACTTAGTCCCACCCCACGAGCAATAACAAAACTACTTTTTCGTTTATGTAACACCGCTCTCAGGAACTCAGACTACATAGCGTCAAATTATTCAGTGTCAGTCAATAATGAACTATGGTGCACTCGGAAGGAAGAGATGATGACCTAATTTAAAATATTGTCCAGGAATTTGCCCAGAGGGACTGAGGAAAGCTATGAAACATTTTAGTCAGCACAGTCAGCGTCCCGGCCGAGATTGGAACCCGCAATGCAACTCAAAAGTGTCCTGCTTGAGCCAACTTTCTCGCTTTCCATGTATGCTGTTCCGTCTGACATTCTTGTGCCTGTTGCTTGCATGGGGTTTGAGGTTCTCACCAGAATTGAAGGTAAGGTATTCTGGGGTATGACTCAATACATACCAGCGTTTCGGAGGAACCTGGAGCCTCCATCTTCAGGGTAGTGGAAAGGGGAGCCGGGGCTGTGAACGAGCGAATGAGAGACGGTGACCCTTGCAACAGCCAATAAAATGCTGATGAGGGCAGCAGGTATCTCCGAAGTACTGGTACCTGCCTACCAATGTATAGGGCGTCACATCGGGGGAGATCGTAATCTTCATCCGTGACCTAGTGTCGCTGACGTTGTTGAACATATTTGGATGTTATTCAAAAACTGTCACTGGTTCCCCGTCTTACGCGCAACGCGTCCTTCTAAAACTTACTCAAATTTTCCTACACACATACAAAGCGTCCTTTAAACCTCATTTAAAAGCTTCTGCACATTGCACTACATGTTCCAACTGACACTGGTTATCAGGTTATCATTGGGTCTTTAAAAGTTGTTGGTGGAAACTGCTGTGATCCCGTTTTGTGATTCCAACATTCGATGTGTAGTCTCATCTACGCGCTCGTGTATTTTATGGAGCTGGGTGTTTTTCCTGTTGTTTTATGTGTTTGTATGGATGCATTTGCTGAGCACTGTTCATAAAACAGTAATACAACCACCTATCATTTCGGAAAATTAGATGTGTAACTTTATTTTGAGACCAGAATAAATTTGTCTCGTTAAATATCCACATAATGAAAAAATAGCATATAGAATTTTAAGGATTATTTAAATTTGTCATGCTCTGTAGGCCTGCGCCTTTTTACATGATGGATCGTTCCTAGAAGTTTTATATAGCCTGAATTTGTGAGTATCAGCCGCCTTAAAATTATGATATGCAACAGAAAATTGAACTACATAAAATTACGACGATGTATTTCAGTATTCTTAAGAGAGTGGGATATCTGAATGAATTTACTTATCACATGCTCACCACTGACTTGATTATCTTTCTTGCAATACTCCAATTGTCGGTTAGAAGACTCAAAATGAAGACACCGGTTTTATAGCTGGGCAGTGTTTTGGAGCCCATATAAAAATGAACACAAGTTCCTGTAATTGTAATACAGCTATATAATTTCTGTTATCCTAACATTAATCATGTTTCGAAGTTAGTGCATTATGATTTATGAATAAATAATGTTGATGTTACGTTTGAATCTCCGTTTCTCTATAGCATTAAATATGCTTGGAGGCAGAATGATTAGGGCGAAAATGAGTCCGAAGAGAAATTTTTACCTACATCTGAGACGTGTATATTTGTTTGCAAATTCCTTTATTTCTTTTTGTGAACCGCAAATTTACAGCCTTCCACAGTCACTCGCTCATGCGCAAAGACTCGCTTGTTATACTCAAAAGCTATTAAGCTAGCAATAGATCATGATACATTTACGCTGATGCTATTAATTGAACATGAAAACGTGTTGGACAACATCTCAGAAATGATATATACAAGTCTAAAGTACAACCGTGGTAATATTAAAATTGAACAATCACGTATCTTACTGCTTATGATTCATGTACCACTCTTCCAAGACATTATCGCATCTAGGCTAATTGGAATGTAAATTAAATTTATAACTGTGGCTGTTTCAATCTCGTTATGTTACATTTCGAAATCCGGACAGTTATGACACCTGCGACGTCAAAGCAAATATGATTTCTTGCAATACACTTTATATCGAGTGCTGAATAGATCACGGAGTGGTTGCGTGACGGTACTCATTTTAACATGAGTTGCACACACCTCACTGAAGTGCGTCCGTAAAATGAAGAAATAAAAATTCGGTGTTCTTATAAGAAATTAAGTACAGACAGAAATAAAAATACACGAGCATCTCATGAAATAAGAAGTAATAACAAAGTAGTAATATTATTATAAATCGTATGTAGTGTTTCAAAACGTATCTGGCAATAACATAAATGGAAATACGGTTCATGTTAAAATTAGGAGAACATTAAATTCGGAAAGTGCTTGTTATTATTCGTTTCAGGCATTGTCATTATCACGTTTGATTTTCAAAACACCGAAGGTCAAGACCAATAGAATAATGATGCCAGTTCTATGGCTGCGAAAGGCGACCTTGCTCTTTGAGGTAAGAATCCAAACCAAAGGTTACTGAAAATAAGATAATAGGGAAAATTTTTCTCTATGAGGAATGAAAAAAATGTGTTACATAAAGATAAATGAGTGATACAGGTCACCAAATATTGCCGAGTTATTAAAATATTGGAGATCTGACAGAATTTCTGCCTCGGACAGAGGAGACAATAGAGGTACGTATATAGAACCTTGGCGAGGAAAGCTATAACAAAGCAGATACCTGAATTTTAGAGGAATTTTGCTAAGAACACTGAAATAAATACGAAGAATGTGAAATGGGGGGAACAGGCTCAGGGTCACATCCATGGGTAGGTTTCTTACTGTTCATATCAGAGTCTGCTAATAGAGATGTAGTTTCAATATACACATTTTTTTCCTTCCTCTTGCTCCAACTGTGGAGCACAGGGCTGATTTCTCAGCTTCTTGATCATTTCACAGACGGTAAGACTATTTTGGCGGGTGATGAGCTCGTCGCAAGGCCTCTACCTAAATACTGGACAACACAAACACAGAATAAACGCACCAAACATCCATGCCTTTTGTGGTATTCGAACCCACGATCCCGGCTTCCGAGCGAGCGAAGACAGTGCATGCCTTAGACCGCTCGGCTGCCGTGACCGGCTTAATATATGAGATATATACATATACATAAAATGTTCGAGAAAGGCATGGCATAAAATACAGGGTTACTACAAATGATTCATTCCATTTCAAAACACTATATTGGTCGCCCCGTGCTTTTCCGTTTACACAGACAACCAGTATCCTTAAACTGCCGATATCACTGCAGAATCCTCTGTTTACATGATGGTTCTTTTCTGTGTTCTGCTCTGAATGCACGCTGCACTGCAATAACAGACGAACATCTCTCATATTCCAACACACAGAAACTCTTTTCCAGCTTCGTCGCCATTTTGTGAGGCACTGCATTCATGCTGCCAACTGGTGTATCATGATGCAAACTTGGTGAGTTTGCGGTCCTTTTCATATATCAATCATATTTGTATATATAATACTTTGGAAAATATAGCGTTTAAAATGGAATGAATCATTTGTAGTAACTTGTCTCTCACTATTTCAGTAGTACAATATGCCTTGTGATCAAATGTGATCCATATTAATTGTGCTTATCCTCGTTCCCCCAAGTGAGTTCGGTTGTGACATTCTACCTGATAAATAGTTCCCGCTGAAGGTGGGTATAACTTGGGTGTCATCGTGAACCAGAGTCAGTTGTACCGCAAATGAACAATGATATAAGCCTCTTCGGTAGCTTTCAGCTAGCCACATTCGGAGCTGGGCTTCACCCTGTCTCTAACGACCTCAGCCACCGAGGCCCTCAATAATAAATTGGTTACATTTTGCTTTCAGATTGCTAATGTTCTGGTGTGTAGTCAAGCTATATGTATACTACAGATATACGTGTATCTATATTTTCCAAATTCTGTCTCAGTCAACTGAATATTGTAATTAAACCCGTAACATAATTGTAAAGGGCTAAATTTGAGATAAGTTTTCCTTTGTTTCAAAATTTTTGCCGATATTTATTAAATTTTAAATTATAGTGCTCTCTGATAATCGTGAATTGAATTAAGTGCCTTATCCTTAAATTCACTTGAGCAGTAATTTCATAAGACAATAAAAATCAAAACGTATTTGAAAGGTTTGAACACTATACCACGTGCATACGTTTCATGTGGAGCACCGGAAAAATATATTCGAACGTCTATACTTGAAGCATTCACTAACTCGATTTTTTTAAATCTTAACACGCATACATTTTATTGCCTTCTATACCTCATGCGTAATACATACTTTATTTATTTATTTTTGGTTTGTCACTTAGCGACATTACAGTATATAGACTATATAGCGTCAAACAGTACGATGGCTGAGACATTAGAAAGAATTTGGAAGGAAACGGTCGTGAACTAAGAGAGGTGCTAAAAATTATTTTTTTTTAATCCGCTTAGTGGGGGGTGGAGTCCAACTGGGTCCACTCGGCACGGCGGCCACTGACTGGCCTATTGTAGCCTGCCCCGGGTGATTATGATGATGGAGAATTTGGTGGAATGAAGATTGGCAGGGGAAACCGAAGTACTGGGAGAAAACCGGCCCCAGCGCCACTTTGTCCGCCACAAATTCCACTTGAACAGACCCGGGATCGAACCCGGGCCGCCGCGGTGGGAAATAGAGGTACTATCTCGACATTTTCCTGGGGGAAAGACTGATGAAAATTACGGATACCCTCAGTCAGGTTAGCTGAAGTCCCGTCCGAGTGTCGAGACCAGTATCTAAGGGATAGAAACAGAGAGAGATACCTCTAGACCAGTGTTCAGTGACGTGTCTCGAAAAACCACATTTAAACTAGCCTGTTCGTCTGCTAAGCGCCGCAGGTGCATGCTGATTATTTCGGATATGCATTTTAAATAATAGTAAATAGTACGTTCCGAAATTCTGCTACTCCATTATGTCGTGTACTTGCCGACTGCTTTGTTTGCCTCAGTGTAAATAATTTTCAGGAAATAGAAAGCAGAGCCATGAACACAAAGCCTGACCAGATTCTGAACCATTTCTTGCAAATGATTAACTACAAGAAATAATCTCAGTTTTACATACACGGATATGAGGTCAATCAAGATCATTTCAGCCCAAATGATCTGAACACGTTACTTTAATTATACTTAAAACAATTACAAATCTTGAGTTCATTCATAGTTTTATTCATCTTCCTGAATTTTATTTTATTTACTTATATAATTACTTTCCTTCGGGGAAGAGGTAACCTTTTTACAGTATCAAACATTGGACAAAACGAATCCTTCATATACGCACATATAAAAGCACATAATATATTGCCACGTGTAGGGGGATGTGCGTGTATTACAGACGGATTTTTATTGGATGATTGGATTTATTGACACTTAATACATTCACAACTCGGGGCTACAGGCAATACAAAGTCATCGCTGATCTACACACTTTATACTTCACCGTTACAAAAGCACTAGCGTTCTCAGTCTTCACTAGCCGTACCCTGGCAAGGGATTTATAACAGTCTCACTGTCACTTCAAATCATACATGAAGCCTTCTTTTCAGAGTCTAGTTCCTTTCTTGCCAATCTGATGCAACCGCCAATTCCGAAGACTCGACTCAATTCAACTCCTCTGCTCCCAACCTCATAACCTGGCAGGCTGAGTCTCGAAACTCGACTCTCTATTCTCAACTGCACTCTTCTTTATAACCACTTTGCACGGACTACGCAGAAAACGCAGCCTCTCTATTGTTTGGAAGGCATGTTTACAGCGCCGTTGTATAGCAACGGCAATTATTCGACTGTTGCTTTCGTATTCGTTGCCGCTGGAATGTTTTTACTGAGTCGTAGCCTAGCAGTGAACGTCTATTCTGACTTCACTGTTTCGGCTATCGGGAGTCATGTCACAATATTTAATGTAACTCAGCTCGAAGACCAAGTGATGTGTACGATATTTGTTCGGAAAGCCTTCTTTTACACCGAAGTCGGAGAAGCAGACGAGAACAAAATATAATTTAAATTTTCTTAATTTTGCTGTGACACTCACTTGTAGATTTGCAAGTGTCTAAATACTCCAACACGTTCGGACCTTATTAGTAAGAATGCCAGCCTATTCAAGCAGCAGAGAAGTGGACATTTTGACCATCACCTACGGTACATATTAAGATAAACACTTCTAGTCAGTTGTAGATTATTCTGTTATTCTTCCGAGGCCAATGACCTGTCTCTTTGCTCACTTCATTTCATTCGACAATGGAGGCCAAACGGACATTTTGTCACTGTATAATTTCGCTTCAGCTCAACCTTCTCAAGTGTTTCTGCAAATATTTGACAACACTTCGAGACGCCATCTGTAAACATACTTCCACGTGTTAGTCGATAAGTTTAAACAGTTTTAATATTTCCATCAATCTTATACACAGTTACTGAATCTGGAAAACCAACTGTGGCATAAGAATGAGTTAGGCAGTATTGTATAGGACTGTGGGTTAATAAAGTACCATAATTAAAATGATTACTTAAAAAGTAAAGTTGTTACCAAATGAATATGCATTATGAATGCATTGTTATGCAGGGTGTTTAGACTACAGACAATGCTCACAAAAAAGATGTTTTCTACTTCAACATTTTGAGAAGTACCGCCATGAAGAACAGCTATTTACTCGTATTAGGAACGAAATGCATGCCCCTCTCCGCTTGTCGTGAAATTGATCTCGGCGAAACAGCCACTGAGTACTCAGGTGCATTTCTATTTTTATTTCATGGATGACGTCATCTTTGACACTTGTAACCCGCAGTACAGGATTATACTCCTACTTGTCTAAATGGAATTAGGTTTGAAACTGCCAAAAAAGAGGCCACATACCTACCGAAGCGAATCTTTGTGTGCCAGTTCATTTTCATCTTATTACTTACTTACTTACGCATGGAGCTGAGCCCTTCTTGAGGAGCCGCCAACTCTGCAGCTACTCAAGAATTTCCCAGCATTTTACGGAACCCGAAGGTTCATCACCGTGTTCACAAGAGCCCTCCACTGGTTACTATCCTGAGCCAGATCTATCCAATCCATACCATCCCATTCTATCTCTCTAAGATCCATTATAATATTGCCCACCCACCTACGCCTTTGTCTTCCCTGTGATCTCTTTCCTTCTGGCTTTCCCACCAGTATCCTATACACATTCCTCGTCTCCCCCATTCGTGCTACATGACCTGCCCACCTCATTCTCCTTGACTTGATCATTGATCACTTTATCATTTGAGGAAGAGTACAAGTTATGAAGCTCCTCATTATGCAGTTTTCTCCAACCTCCTGTCACTTCATCTCTCTTCGGTCCAAATATTCCCCTCAGCACCCTGTTCTGAAACACCCTCATTCTATGGTCCTCCCTTAAAGTCAAAGACCAAGTTTCACACCCATACAGAGCCACAGCAAAATTAGAGTTCTGTATATTACAATTTTTATGTTTCTAGACAGCAGACGAGAAGACAAAAGGTTCTGGACTGAATGGTAGCAAGCATTACCCGAATTCAGTCCCCTCTTAATTTCCTCCTGAATCAGGTTTCGATCTGTTATCATTGTTCTCAAATATCTGAACTGCGCCACATTTTCAAAACATCTGTTTCCTATCTTTATGTCATGATTTGGCCCTGCATTTTCGTGACGAGACAGTAACATATACTTAGTTTTCTCTGTGTTTACTTCTAGACCAACCCATTTTCATCTTATTACCAAAAATAAAATTCCTGAAACCCATTTTAATATTATCTTCACTGAACGTCGTTGTCTGGTGGTTAGTTAATCGTACTTCTTATTCTGATACCTTGATCCAGAGACCTCCTGCACTGAGGACTTTTTGTGGTTTTCCTCATTTGGTTTGTCCACAGTGATCAGTTGCACACTTGCAGTTTTATGTTGTTCTTGTTGTTGTTGTTATTATTATTATTATTATTATTATTATTATTATTATGGTGGGGTCAGACTAAGTCTCTTGGTACCTTGGCCGTAAATGGTCCATAACACCAGCCTCCTATGGAAGTTGACAGAATGAGACATTCAACGAAATTAGAATTGTAAGGGAATCAGGAATATTCGAAGAAAAATTGTCCCAGTGTCTATTCGTCCACCAAAAATCCCACATGGACTGGTCTGGGATTGACCCCAGGCCTCCTTAATGACAAGCTGGGGGCTGAGCTATGACACGGCCCTCATTTTTGGTTTGTGTATTCGCACTTATGAAGCTGAACTCACGTTAAAACAGTTTACAGACGCTTCAGCAGAGGGAGTTCAGAAGGAAATTCCTGCGTGCTTGGTCTATTTCAAACAAGGCAAGTACAACCATCATTAATAGTACACTTGTTGGAGAAGATCCGTGACGTACAGGCGGCACAAATACAAAATAACACAAGCCGAATTCGACATACCTTCTCCCGTACAGTACATAATCTGTAGAGGAATGCCTCACTTAAAGAAATCTTGCAAGGAAATAAAAAGCATCAAAACAAGACAGCATAGTGTCCAAATGTAATTCTACAGCATACGAAAAATCACGAACAGTAATGTGATTGTTAGACGAAGAGCCAGTCGTAAGGTTGATATTGTGGTCCAGTAATTTCCTACTATGTCATGGATCTGGATCCAAATTTCGATCAATACTATTCTTTTTCAAGGCGCTGGACTGAATCGTGTTTCTTTTTCCTTTTCCTTGTCATTCATATAATCATTCTCTGACAATGTTGTTATATAACTACAATCAGAAGTCATAAATTAAGAAATTATGCTAAACCAAATGCTCCAAAACTTGAGGAATGCCTGAGGAAAGAAAGAAAGAAATGAAGGGAAAAGAAAATGACGAATCAAGGAAGAAATAAACGTAGAAATAAAGGAATAAAGTCTTCAGAGGTAAATGAAGACATGATTGTGAAATATCATGGCAAAAAATATCGTGTTTCATTGAGTCGGGATTCGAACAAGGGCGGAAGGTTGCAGGAAAAATATGATCGTGTTCTTTAAAACTCGAAAACTCCCGTTTTTTGCTTGAATTTTTCTTAAAATAATCTGTATGCATTAAACATTTGCCGCCGAACGAAACGGGCGGATGCAGTTTGTTTTCTGCCCTATAAACAGGTTGATCAGACCACAGACGGAGAAATGAAGAAAACCGGAAAGACAAATTTAAATGTAATTATACTCGTAAAGCTACAGATTCAGCCAACGAATTGCATTCCCAATCGTCTGCCGTCTGTCTAGTCATAAACAGTTATCATTTTGTGTCCTTTCTTCCACGTAAAACACCGACTTATTACGAAATGGGTTTGTCGATAAACATACAACGAACAGTCACAAAATCAATAAGCTTTCTGAATAATATTAACCTTCGCTCTTTGGCCTTTTTTTTCAAATGCAATTCACAATCACGAATTTATTTCTGGTTTCTTTAAAGACTCTGTTAACGTATATCAGACGGGGCACGCGGTAGCATAGTTGGTTGAGGCACTATGCTACAAGCCGGATGGTCGCTGCTTCAAATCTCGATGAGGTCATTGGGTTTTTCCAATTGACCCAATCCTTCCAGCCGCACTATGGCCCTGGGGTCGACTCAGCCTCTAACAGAAATGAGTATCACGAAACTTCCTGGTGGGTAAAAGGCGGCCAGCGCTTAAGGCTGACAACATTATCGCCATCTGTGTTCCGATTATCTAGATAATGTGGGAACCTCGACGTCTCACAGCCCTATGGGGCTCCATGGCCTGTTAAAAGGATAACTTTACCTTAACGTATCACAGAAAATACGAAGCCGAATGACATGATGACTTTATAAGTAATGAATTGGGAAGGATGTGGAAGGAAGTGATCATGGAGTAAGCTGAGGAATTCTTCATGCATCTGCCTGAAAGAACTGACGGTATCCATGGAAACTGCAGCCAGGATATCTGGTGACCCGACCGAGATTCGAACGTATCATCCCCAGATACATGTACGAAGACTGAGCGATTTAGCGAACCTGTTCAGCACAATTGTAAAGCAGTTTGGTGGTTACGTTTTGGCGATGGCGACAGCTGAGCCGGTTTCTGAACTTCAGAATTAAAAATTACACCACATATGCGGCGTCCAGCCGAACACAGTGGCCACTTGGGCTAAGACAGGCATGTCCAACGCGTCGATCGCGGGACGATTTTTGGCCGATCCCATAGGCCTATAAGGAAATTATACGTGAAAAGCATGTAAATTGACTTGCAATATAATATGATTATATTCAGATTTTGAAGGGAGAATACGTGTTAAAGTAGTCTGTACTCTCAATGTATGTTGCTTTTACAACAGACGTCACGTGTCGTGTTATTTTTACCAATACTTTTGCTTAAAGTGAGGTACGAAGATAGGAGGGGGCGGTAGATCACGGGCAGTTTTGACACTAAAAAGTCGATCACAACCTGTTTGAAGTTGGACATGTCTGGTCTAAGACATGAAATGTCTTTGGCCGCTCGAACACTGGGATCGTGGATTCGAACTTCTTTCGAGGCGTCGATGTACATCTATGCGTTTTCTGCGTCTGTGTTGTCCTGTGTAGGTAGCGGCCTTGAGACTGGCTTTTTTCCATTGCTAGTGGGGTGGGACTAAGTCCCTTGTAAGGGCCGCGCCATAGCTCAAGCGGTTAGTCGCTGACTTCCCACCGCGGCGGCCCAGGTTCGATCCCGGGTCTGGTCAAGTGGGATTTATGGTGGACAAAGTGGCGCTGGGGCAGGTTCTCTCCGAGTACTTCGGTTTCCCTGCCAATCTTAATTCCACCAATTGCTCCACAATCACCCTCACCTATCATCTGGGCCTGGTACAATAGGCCAGAAGTGGCCGCAATACAAAGGACTTAGTCCCACCCCACTAGCAATAAAAAAATAAAATAACGGTTTGTTTTGCGTACAGAAGATAAAACCAGTACTCCCGTTGTTGCCCACTATTTGAATTTACATTGATCAGTTAAACTTTCTGTTCATTATACGAGGAACACCATCACATTGCACACAATTCTAACGATTAAATATACAAATTAATTTGTTGGTATTCGAAATATTCTTTGTTATAGCCGGTTACCGTGTTCATTAGAGCTCATCTTCCTATTGTTATATTCTTTGGACAATAGAGGCATAGACGCCATCAGATGGCAAGAAGCATTATGCCCAGGAAATATGCTTCAGTAAATCTGGCAATAGATGCAAGGAGAAACATTTCGAGATCACAGACAGCCATGCGTAACAAACAATAGTTTAAGTATAAAAGTTTATCTCCTGGACTCGAGCTTATTTAAAGAACTTCGATCCCCACGCAGCCCGCTTTCCGTAAGAAAGGTCGGTAGCCTTATGATAGACTTCAAGTTTACTGACCCTCTGCCGCCTGTAATGTTCCCTTTCTTCGTTGTCTGGTCCCGGTAGTACAGACAGTGCATGATCCAGGGTGTTAAAACACGCACTGACTCCGAACATCGTATGCTTCATGAACAAGGAACGGTAATGCGAGATTGTCCTTGTGCCTAATTAAGTAAGGACGACACCGGGAAGACGTATGGGGAAGTGGACGTTCAGTCCCGCTCATTCTTAACTTCGGCACTATATGGTAGTGAGCGGTCAGCTTCACGCCACGGCCACTTTAGCCCCGAGGAAAGCACCTCCCCCCCGTACCCACTGGATATAAGACTGGGTGAGCCCCAGAGCCGGTCTGGTCGCTGTGGAGAAGGGAAAAATACCATGGTTCTGCCTGGAATCAAATCCCGATCCCCGACCACCTAGTCCCTAGCCCGCCGATGTCCTGATTGAACTATCCTTTACACCCAAGAAGATTCCTGGTACTCATTTCTGTTAGAGGCTGAGTCGACCCTGGGGCTATAGTGCGGCTAGAAGTATTAGGTCAATCGAAAAATTCAATGAATTCATCGAGAATCGAACCCGCCACTTTCCGGCTTGCAGGATAGTGCCTCAACCAGCTAATCTACCGCGTGCCCCTTGTTTTTGCATAGGAACATGTACAAAGATTTGATTTAAAAACATTTCAATTTCGCTGCCAGTTGTAATCAAGCATCAGTATTCTGCGGGAGTGAAAATGAACAGCATCCCCCGTTTGCCACTGACACTCGTGCAAGTACGGGTACGTGGCAATTACTGTTCCGTGAAAGCGACATAACATACACACATAGCCAGATAAGATATACATATTCATAAACACCTTCAAATAATTTTTACTGAGAGGGTTGGTGAAGCCATAACGTTTCAGACTCGTATTCGAGATGCACTCAGTTCGAATCTTGGCTGAGACACCGGGTATCCTGAGTTTTCTGTGGTTTTCCTCAGTCTTCCCAAGATAAACATCTGGATAATATCTCAATCTAGACCAGGACCGCTTCCTTCCAAATCCTTTCCAGTTAACTATTGATCTGTCCTTCCATAATCCGACGCTACATAATCAACTACTGACAGCGTTGTAAAACGACAGAGCAAGTCTGTCTGTCTGTCTGTCTGTCTGTCTACCTATATCTGTCTATCTGTCGTTCCCACTTGGAGCATAAGGCATCCGTGAAACGCTCCGTTTTACTTCAGCTTCTTAAACAGTCGGTAGGGTTCCTTGGACGAGGGATCAGCTGAGGCAAGGCCAACACCTACAGAAGACAACACCACAGAATAAACGCAGACAATACATCCATGCCTTGAGTGGGATGAGAACCCACGATCCCAGTGTTTGGACGCGCGAAGACATTCCTTGCCTTAGACCGCGCGGCCACTGCGATCGGCGATGAAGAGAGTACATAAGCTTAAAATATAATCTGACAGCCGCAACTGTCCTTTATATTGTACTGAGCATGTGCAGGACTCGTGTTCAGTACTGATAAATATGGTATTCCCTCTAAATGTTACTGCTGTCTGCACGATGGCTGAAGGACAATACCAGTTTCAGCACCATTCATATTATTGCAGTTAGTTATTAACAATATTACTGTCCCTTATGTCAGATCTCCCTCAACGTAACGGGCAGAATGACGTGCAAACATACGGCGTGAGGTCAGTGCCATGAGCTTGTTGCCGCTCTGGTCATAATTTGACGGCATGTGGTGGACAAGAGACATTGAAATGTATGCAATCCAACTGAAGTATCAACCAAGTGTTTTGAGTTTATTGAAATGGGCAAAAGACGGTCCCGTCCAAACGTAAAGAAACTGTTGTAGTCATTCCCAAATACAATGACCATAAGGCGTAAGGAATGATAATCATTATTTCATACTAGTAGTAGTCATTCCAAACAGTGAGACCACTACCATTGGAACACAACCGGAAAATAATTATACATCCGGTTAGACGGCAAAAGGAAACTGCCTCCTTCGTCTTTACTGGCGCTACAACACAACCTGCGTGGGTCTTGGCCTCCTCCATGGTCATCCTCCAAAGAATCCTGTCTAGTGCCTTTGAGTGGTTTGTTCCATCCGGCTTGGTTTCTGGAGGTTCCGTAACACCAGAAATTTCCCGGGGTGGGGTCGTAGCCCCACGCTAAACACCCAACCCGGAGGACCAAGGACTACACTTCGTCTGGCTCCTACACTTCGAGCTGTCTGGCATCGGTGACCCTCCCGCCAGCACAGCTCTTCGGGTCACTGGGAGCACAAACCTCCTCTCCACGATAAGGCAATATATTTTGATAAACTGAATATTCGCAACTAATTTAAATCTGTAGGAAAGAAACAGGCCACTTATATTATTTATTGCTTCAAAGGGCTTAAAAGGCATTAAATTACAGTAAAATAACGGAACAACGGGAGTCAAAACTTAAATTGGCCTCAGACACACATGTAGCTGCCAATACATGAATATATGTGTGTATGTGTGTTAGAGATCCTGAGAAAAGCATTTATCAATTACAGCTCTGCTAGGATATTGTACCCCGGCCATCCACGTCGTAGCGTCCAGGCACCAGAGTGTTGCAGCAGAGAGACAGGCGAAGGCGAGTTTCCAGCGCCTTACAACTGGAACATTTTGCTAAGCGAGGAACCTCTGACAGAAAAAGAGGTTATACGAAGCTCTTGAGTCCTACAAGACAAGTCGTGTAAGAAATGGAGACCTCTGACGCTTAGTATTGGAGGTTGTGCGGTGAGCTGGATGCCTGCCTGTGTGAAAGTACATTGCTCACAAGCCGGACGGATCGTGGGAAGGTCTAGGAAGAAGTGGAAAGACAGTAGCCGGAAGAGGCCTGAAGGCCTATGCCTTGAAGCTGCTATTGTTGATGATGATGATGATGATGATGATGGCGAAACAGCATTCAGCAACAGCCTCTATTTATCATTTCATACGGTATTAGCCTCGCAGTCTTGAATAGAACGATCTGAGTTAGACTGCATTTAAATTTACGTGCAACAGTCCTGAAGCTCACTTTATATGCATTCTGACTAGCCTCGCACACCCGTTATGTCAACAGATTTATTAGCATATGCAAAGTGTGTCATAATATTTCAGATATTTGGGAAGTAAACGTAAAATATAAATACGATAAGACTGTTGTATTCTGTGTTATGAGTCCGTGTATTTCTGTCTTCTCCATTTCAGAGTATGAATGAGTCAAGTTGGGCTGTGGGTACTTAGTAGAAAAAGGGTGGACAATGGGAGCGGAGAGCTTCAGAATAAGGGCAAAGTTCAAGGAAGGCCCTGGAAAGGGCAACTTTATATGATGGCACCCAACAACACTTTCAAGGAAAGCAGGAAAGAAAACTTCGAGGACGACGCGTTCCGCGTTAGTTTCCGCTTGCAGGTTCCTCTCCTCAGCGCCTTTTCTCCCATTTTCCCGTTCCTACTAGCCACCCGCTTTACAGTCTACCTGTATCCTAACTTGGCTCACTTCAATCCTGAAGACTGAGGCAGCTAGTTCTTACGAAACTACTGTGTCAAAATCCAAAAGGCTAGAATTTTAATTTTCATCGACTTAGATAGGTCGTGAAGCGTTCTATCTTCTGGGATTCCGTTGAATGTCAACAGACGTTTTGAGGAATATTTCGCCTTCGTCTCACGGTAAATGAATAAGCCAAGCAACAAACCAGCATCAAGCACGTGGAAACAGAGATTTGTTGGTTCCTTGCATGGCTCACTCTTCGATCCTGAAGATCAAGGCGATATGTTCCTCCGAAACGTCGGATGACTTACTACATGTATTATCCCCAGAAGACAGAATTCTTCATAACCACCGATGTGGGAACCTGAGATCCTGTAAAATGTCATGATAAAAACGACGGTATTGATGACAGGCAAAGAGGCAAATTCAAGTATTTGAGTTGTTCTAACAGCCATTTCCAAACGGACAATGATGTCGACCCAAGCGGCAACCCTTCTGATTTTTACTCAGACGGTGTCCACTTCGAATCTCAGACAGAATATCGGCTATCTTGAGGTATTTTGTGGTTTTTATGAGTCCCCAAAGACATATGTAGAGACTGTAATTTAAAGTAAGTCACGTTCGCTTCCTTCCACGCTGTTTCCAGTTTATTATTATCATCCAATCACAAGACGCTGTATCGTCTCGGTTACTGACAGCGTCGTTAAATAAACTGCAGATATAAAGCACCAAATGGGGTGCCCCGATTTCTCTGTCTTTCGAAAACGTAACAGTTTCTCATTCACACTCGTACTCCTTACGTAACGGAAGTCATCCGAGAAAAGAGCACCAAGTACTTCAACAAACTAAAAAATCACTCCAGCCCACTTCTTCAACCTCACCAAAATCGAAGACTCAAAAGAATTTGGCCAGCAGATCTAAGGAACTGAGGAGAACATCACTGGATGTTTATTCCGCTCACGACATGTAGAGTGCACAATTAGCTTTTATATTGTACACCAATCGGCTCATTGACTTATAGACTGTACAATCTGACTGTCAATAAAGGAGAAAAGAAAAAAAATTCACACTCGTAGGCACTTTCCGAAAGAATTCATAAGCACTGAATAGTTCAATCATATCTGCCTCTCTGTTCATCCTGCCGCAAGTAAGAACTCCTTAAATAAAAGCCTTCTTCGTGAAATTCAATATCATACACATTCACGAAATGCAGCCACTTTACCTTACGCATAGGTCTATCGTCTGAACAACTCGACACATTACAGCACTTCAGTTGAGAGACAGAATCTTTAAGTTCTGAACCAACGCCATGTTTCCCGTTGTTATAGTGCGGAAATATTGCTTACAGAGAAATAGGTACGTTTAGGACCTACAGTCGTACAAAATTTCACAAATGTGGCATCAGCGGTTAGTTGTTATCGCCATCAGACGGAAGGACAAATAGATCTACAGGTTTCGACCTTGCTAAGTGCACAGAACAGAACTGCACTAACGAAATGTCGAAATATACATTAGGCCACCACATAACCTATCAGGATGCGGAAATAATGTGCTACTATCAATCTAATTGCATAACGAGGACCTTCGTAACTTGAACTAGTCATCAAATATAATTAGAATGATCAAGTCAAGGAGGATAGATGTGCAGGGTATGTAGCACGCACGTAGAGAGGAGAAATGCATATAGGGTCTTGATGGGAAAGCCAGAAGGAAAGAAGGCACCAGGAAGGCCTAGACTTAATTAGGAGGATATTAAAATGGATCTTAGAAAGATAAAATCGGGTGGTATGGATTGGATTCATGTGGCTCAGGATATGGACTAGTGGAGGTCTTCTGTGAACACGGTTGCGTAAAATATAGGAAATTCTTGAGCAGCTGCGTGACTGGTGGCCTCTGAAGAAGGGTTCATCTCCACGGAGTTAGTTACACGGATGCTAGTTGATGGCAGTAATAGCGGTAGCAGGCAACATGGGCTTTGGGATTTAGAAGGAAATGGACATTTGCTATTTTACTTATTTTTTTGCTTAACGTTGCATGGACCGACAAAGGTCCCAGTTGTAATGTGAACGGAGCGTAGTTGTTGTTCAGCACATACCGAACAATCGCCAGATTTTAGAGTTGAGGGACTATATATCGCGTCTCTATCAAACTTCTCTTTATTAAACTTCGACGATCCTTCACTTTTACGTAAGTGTGTGAATGCAAAAGCAGTGTATCTACCGTTACGCCTAAATTCCTGCCCATAGTGCAGGGATATATATTGTTTTGGCCTGAATAAACTATGGAGCAAAAGTTATGTTGATGTGTCAGCCATGTTTTCCCCATGAGATCTGACATGGGATTTGCGACAATACCCACTTACCATACACGTTGTTTCGCAACCATAAGCCTTCGACATCGGTTTGAATAGGCAAGTGAGTGCAAAGGTCAGGAATAAAAGTGTTCAGTATAGGACACCGGACTTGCTTCAAGTATGTGAATACGAAAACGTTATCTTCCCAGAGGCGATACAACGAACCGGTAATGTACTGGAAAAGATCTTAGCATAAAACCGTTGCATATGATTTATTTTATATAACCACACACACTGATATCCACATCGAAGAAACGTTTCACTTGATAATTTTTAATTGACCCGAAGCAGCTCAGCCTGTAGGCTACGGTGTTTAGGCTATTGATCAGATGACCGGGGTTCGATTTCCTAGAAAACATATGTTCTTTTTCTTCCCCATCATATGTAGATATGATCTGGTGTGCACCAGTCACCTATTCAGTTATGAGGGAGAGTCAGTAAATAGGTCACAAATGGAATTAAAATAGTTGTAATTGATGTAATAGGTTTTCCATGTGTGTCACTAGGTAGCAGCAGTCCAGCTTCATGACAGTCTAGGTAGAAGACGTCAAGTTCAGAGGCTGGTTTCAGTAGTCAAAATGGTGCCCGTGCTTGAGGAGTGTACTAATGAAGAGCGATGTTCTGTCGTGCGCTCTCTGTGGACAAAAGGACTCAATGCAAAGGACGCCGGTCGCTATGCAAAGCGAGTAAAGACCGGTTGCTAAGCAAAGCGAGTAAACAGCGGTTGCTAGGCAAAGCGAGTAACAACAGCGGTGCCCAATATGTTTGTTGTTTACGGTGGGAAGTGTCTGTCGCGTAAAGCGGTTCACATCTGGTGGTAAACGTTTCGCTGATGACAGAGAGGTTGACACTTAAGTGTGGAAGTGGCTGAGACAATAGGAAAAGGACTTCTCTGCTGCGGGTATCGACACACTGGTAAAGGAATGGGACATATGTAACAAAGCTGGCGGAGGATATGTCGAGAAATAAATTTGTCTTCCAGGTTCAAATATAACATATTTTACACTTTATATCAAATTGTGAACTATTTACTGACTTTCCCTCGTAGTTTCAGCCGCTCTTTCTGAGGGACTTAAACACTCACTAACATACAGTGCCCAGGCCAAGAAGGCATGGAAGCATACCACCCATGTCTTCTTGCCGTGGTGCTTAACTAAGCACAGGGATAACTTTACCTTACCTTAATATTTTCAATCGGCAGTAAATATAAAATATTGGCCGCTTCGAAATGAACTTTCATTTAATACTGGATATGAAGCACCTTCATAAAAATTAGTATCAGCATCCCTTTCCACTAACTCTGCAGCTTAAACTGAGTTTGTTCTCAGCTCTAACCTTTGATCTTTAACAGGGATAAAGATAAATACGCCGTCATACGCAGTGTGTTCGGTGTTAGTAACGGAAAAATTATCTTTTAATTTTTAACATGCCTTCCTTGTTTCTTGAAGGACTAAATATGCAGTGCTTAAAATCCGAAAAACATAACCTACGAACACATTTATCAAAATTATCAGCATTTATATAGTCTCTAAGGGAAATTAATGCAATGTGTATAATACGAGTAGTTGATAAGAACGTAACTATGTTCCATTCCGAAAGAAAAAGCAGAGTTATAAAATGTTACCCAAAATTCGATCCACATGTTCAACGAGAACTCTAAAAGAATTTCACATCGAAGTTTTAACTAGACCTATAAGATTTAAAAATTGAATGGCCTACGATTATTCCTTTAATCTTGTAATCAATTAAAGTTCATATTCAATAGCTACAAAATCTTTTGAATTCCAAAGAAGTTATGGACCTTCGTCCCACTTTGAATGATTCACGTATTTGCAGATTCACACCAAACTTGCTGAAAAGTTTTAATGAAGCTGCGTAGTTCCATATTGCGCTTGCCTTAGAAATAACAGAGATGCTGTTCAATAGAGCATCAGTACTTAAGACGTTGCAGACAGGAGAGTAAGAAAGAGCAGGCCTGCTTCCTCAGCAGAGCAAGAGATTCCTAGAGCCAATGACGATAGGACAGAAATACAATTGAACGTGGAAATTCTTCAGTTCCCATTTTACCCTTATCAATCATCCAGAACAATTTTCGTATTTTTCTCTCAGTTTTCCTAGCGAACTCCAACTTCATACCTTTAAAAAGACTATAGCCTCTTCCTGTTACGGTAATGAATCTTCTGCTTCAATATATTTTGGGAAATTCTTGAGCAAGTGAGCGACCGGCGACTTCTTAAGAAGGTCTCGGCTCCACGGAATCACGAGTATTTATGACTACTTTCATCAGCCATCCCTCCGAACTCAACATTCATATATCTTGTATTTTTATTTCCACGTTAAGCACCTATACAGTAGATATAACGTTTCCAAACAACCCATAAAAAAGCAGCTCGAACATTTTCAGTAAAGGGGCGAAATAATTCAAGGATTTCCTGAGGAGTTTATTTGCTTTCCTAAGTCTGCATTTGAATAATAAATGTTTACAGGGATGAAATGCATTCTGAATTCCCGAAAAAAAAGTAATTTCCTGCCACACCGCAAGCCCAAAACTTGAGTTAGGTTTCGGTTCTGCCNTACCTACACTTCTGGAAAAATTTGGAGACAGACCACTGTAATACGTCCGACATACAATTAAACACTTACCGCACTAACACTAAAATATTTATTACAAAAAGATGATTTCTAGCAGAGAGTTTAGAAACATCAAACGCAGAAGCTAAAGCCGTTTTTACATTAAGAGCATCGAGAAGCCGTGGCGCTCAACACTACTATTACCTGACATAAAACAAAAGACTGCATTCATGACGTCACTGATGAATAAGCTGTTACGACTATACAAGACTGCACGATTTACTACAGCAAATAGCTTCAAGGTATGCGTCACCACTGCCAGCCACCACCATCACAGGGTGCGAGAACACTAGAAGAAATACACTCTTCGAGAGCCGGACGTGACCCTTCTGCAGGAGGTCGCCATCAACATGTCTTCGACACTCTTAAGTAGACAGGCCGCCTAGTGATGTTAACGTGGGTCTACAAGTACAGTATTATAATGATCCTATCGAATTTGCTGTTTCAGCCATGTTCAAAGGGAAGGAGCAGAGACTGATTGCTTTGAGAGACCATTAATGACTTTTGAAATGGATCGCAATTCGATAACTGTTTTCAATTATTTTCTTATTGTGATAGTGATAACAAATGAATATCCGTGAACTTGAGGGCACATACACTAGCTGAAATGACTGGGCACTACTCGGTTGGAAGAACCCTGAATGTGCTGAGGTGACAAGGACAAATTCCAAAGTGAGAGATACTGACCGTCTCTCACACGCGTCCACAAATTTATTAAATTCGTATTCAGATGTAGGTACTATGAAATTTGTTGTTATGTTGTTCCAGTGAGTCCAAATTTATACATTCATTCATGCATTCGTCCATTCACTCATTCATTCATTCACGCTCAAATGGGTCGCACATAAGTCAGCTTCTAAAGTTTATCAGTTGTAATAATGCAGGGAGTACACATGGGAGAAACTAGAAATGCATACAGAATTTTAGTTAGTAAACCAGAAGGAAGACTTAGAGTAGACGATGATAATATTAAAATGAACACAGTACGGTCGCACTTAATGCAATTTGAAATAGTGGGATATAACAATTATTAATATAGTCTCACTTTATGCGCAAAATTTGAAATAATACGAATCCAAAAAAGTTTGGCGAGAATAGCTTGTTTCAAAATTTGTCTTTAATTATGCGAATTTTGATTATGCGGGGTCTTCAGAAACTCATCCCTTGAAGAAATCCGACAGCACTGTACTACAGAAACAATATATAAGAGTGTTAACTGGATTTATCTGGCTCAGTGTCCAGCTATTGTGAACATGATAATGAAATTTCGAGTTTCATAAACCGCTGAGAATTTCTTGACCAGCTGAGTATTTCTTGACCAGCTGAGCGACTATTAGCTTTTCCAGAAAGACTATGCTCCAATTCAATTAGTTAATCGGGATAATAATTTGTGGTTATTCTCCATTCCCTCGACTGCAAGTTCGATAGGCCTGCTCAGGTGTAGACGTTTTTATGTAATTAATATTTTGGCGTGCCGCCAGAAAGTCGGAATGGTTGAGGAGATCAGAAGATCATAGTTGATTTCCTAGGCAACGACCAGCTTTCCCCCTGCAACGCCTTGGAGTCAGAACGCTAGCAAACCTAAGCAACGAATTATTCGAGGCAGTTGCATGACAACGGCTAGGGAAACTCGTAGCAACGAGAGAATACGCTATTTAACTAGTGAAGTTACCGCTAAAACGTAACAAAACACTAGCTACCGGCGGAGAGAACACGGGAAACGGAACCCTTGAACAAGGTGTCTTACGGGGCCCATACACGTACGAGTCGGGCTCGCGAGTCCGACTCGGTTCGGGTTCCAATAAGCCAAACTCGTCCGTGTGTGGGTCGCCACGCTCATACGTGTGTGGTGAAACTAATCCGAGCCCGCCTCCTTGCCGAGCCAGACTCGTACGTGAATGGGCCTTCTTAGAGTCCGTCCGACAGTAGGGTATAAAGGAAGACAAGGTCGGAATTGAGACCAGTTTACAACTACATTGCAGAGAAACTGAGAAGACTTCACCCAGATCAGCGGTGCAAGTAACTGTGATAGTGAAGTTGTGAATAATTGTATTTGCGAGTGTAAAAGAGACCGTCCAATAAACGTCTTAGCTAGATCCGAGACCCGCGTGAATTAACTTGCCTCGTTACATTGGCAACACGCGACAATATTAACGTTATACTTCAAAACCACCAAAGTCAGGGTCAGAGTTACTTCATGACTGGTGGTTTACCGTCAATCAGTTCGTCTTGGCACCAAACCCCTCGAGGATCACGACCAGAGGTTTTCTTTTTTTTCAACTGAAGTCTTGCAATCATAGTTCTTATGTAACATCCTCTCTGACTAGAGGATGGATCTGTCGTTTACAGTTGCTGCTGGTCCTCGTCAGCGCAGCAATTCTCGGGCCCGAGTCCCGCGGGTCTCATGACGATATTTTACTGTCTCAGATTTGAGACTCCCCCAACCTGGAGGGTCAGGTCCCCGTATTATATTCCCCAGAAACATGGTGGCCCAGTTATTCCCCCAGACACTGGGTTCCCTATATCCCCATTATGTCCATAGGAAACGTACCGGATATTAAACAAGAACCCATGAATAATTTCAGCAATATATAGGTTCCCCGGTAAATCTATTGCTTTCCTTCACATTGTTATTTACGATACCATATTCATATCCTTGGAGACGCTGAAAGTGAATGTTGGCAATGTCTAGCACGGTAGAAAGCTGCAGGTTCAAAGATCAACAGCAGGCCTGTACTTGCCTACACAGCTTCCGATTTCTGATGCGATCATCAAGTATCTATCCTTCACAAAAACTTTTTTCTGTCCGCGAACAAACGATTTGACATACTAACGAGATGACGAGGTCTCTGCCTCTTGGCATTTTTCTATATCAGCAAGTTATACTTTCAAACAAATAAGCATTTCCTATGCAACATGGACTAATTCTAACGTGCACACATACTCCTATGTTTGCGAACAATAGGCCGAGCTGCAAGTGTAGAAAGGTGTTGACATCCTTAAATATCAGTATAAGTCTTCTGCATAATCTGTGCGGGGGCTCTTCGGTATTACAATATAAGACGGATGGAAGTTATATCATATAAATAATTACGTAGTATGGAAGGAGATGAGATGAAACGATGGGTAGCAAAGCTAAATACAATGAATTGCTAAGTGTCATGCAGTGCTTTTCTTATGGCAGTAATGAATTACAACTCTCATAGTTATCCAGCTGTGTAGGTCTAGGACCGCAGTCTTTGTTAACACTAACTGAAGCCCAAGTTCCCTTTGCTTTTTCTTAAAACAAGACCACAAGCAGTAATGTAAATTAGATAGCAAACATAAAAATGCATCACAAAAGAGCAAGAACTACAAAGGTCTCAATGCTAGTAAACTGGTTTCGGTTGTCACTATAACCCTGCCCCTAAAATGTGGATGGTTTGCTAAGTTGTGTACACAACACCCGCAGATACATAGAACCTACGGTTAGTCGCCGGCCTGCCACAGCAGCGGCCGGGTTAAGCCCTGGTCAGGTTATATGGCAGATCTTCTCCGAGCATGTCGGTTTCCCCTTCCAATTCTAAATCTTCCTATCATAGACGCTATATAGTCTCAATAATATCAGCGTCGTTAAATAACAAACTTTAAAAGTAAAAACAAATACCGTTATTTGTATAGCTGGAAACAAATATGAAACCGTGGATATTTGAAATCCGCGAGTGGCAAAACCATGCTTAATATTTTTTAGGGGGGTGAGACTGATTCCATTTGGTACTGCGGCCACTACTGGCCTATTGTACCAGCCCCAGATGATAGGTGAGGATGATTGTGGAGCAATTGGTAGACCGAAGTACTCGGCGAGAACCTGCCCCAGCGCCACTTTGCCCACCACAAATCCCACTTGACCAGACCCGGGATCGAACCCGGGCCGCCGCGGTGGGAACCCAGCGACTAACCGCCTGAGCTAAGGCACGGCCTTCAAACCGCGCTTGGAGAGAGACTACTGTATTTGAGGTATTACCTCACAGTTCCCCTGGAGCTGGTGAACAACTGCAATCAGTACAGACGGTAGCCTGGCCTAGCCACCTAGAGCTCAATACGAGAAGACAGGAGAAACCTCGGTCAAACCAATTGTTGCCTTAACCTGAATTAGTGCGTTTTGCAAATTATGCTGCTTCATTTGGGCATTTTTCAGTGTCGCGCACATTTTATCCTCTGCAGTACCACGTATATGAACACTGCTGTAACAATGACAATTTATGGACTTGACGTTTTGTCAACTGTTCGTCTGACACGCACCTGTGCATACATCAACACATTTTTTATGAGTTAAATATTTCACTCGATATCTTAAAATTTTAGTTTATTTGTCCACCATTAATAATTTCGTTTTGTGGAACCCTTGAAAATCTGTCTTTAAGTTAGTATAGGACATTCAGTAGTTCCGTGTTGTATTTGCAGCTCCACTGAGTTGCTGTTGCTGTTGCTCTTGTTCTACATAAAGTACAAATGAAGACGATCCCAGAATAACGTGTAATAAACTACAATATCAACTGACTTGGGGTGGGCCGCGCCATAGCTCAAGCGGTTAGTCTATGGCTTTCCACCGCGGCGGCCCGGGTTCGATACCGGGTCTGGTCAAGTGGGATTTGTGGTGGACAAAATGGCGCTGGGGCAGGTTTCCTCCTAGTCCTTCGGTTTCCCCTGCCAATATTCATTCCACCAATTGCTCCACAATCACCCTCACCTATCATCTGGGGCTGGTACAAGAGGCCAGAAGTGGCCGCATTACAAGGGGCTTAGTCCCACCCCACTAGCAATAAAAAAAAAAATGTAAATTCACTTGTAATACAATATGATTATATTCAGATTTTTAAGGGAAAATACTTATTTGTCATTCCCATTTTTCTGTTCTTAACGAACAAGGTAAGTCTGTACTTTCAATGTATGTTGTTTTACAACAAACATCATGTGTCATGTTATTTTTACCAATATTTTTGCTTAAAGCGAAGTACGACGACAGGAGGGGGTGGTAGATCATTGGCAGTTTTGACACTAAAAAGTCGATCGCAACCTGTCTGAAGTTGGACATGCCTGATCTAGACAATCGGCTCACAGATGGCGGTAAGGTTGTCAGCCTTACGCGCCGGCTGCCCTTTACTCCCCAGGAAAATTATTTAATTAATTCCTGGTACCCATTTCTGTTAGAGGCTGAGTCGACCCCAGGGCCATACTGCGGCTGGAAGAATTAATTAAATTGAAGAAAAAAGTCCACCTCATCGGGACTCGAAACCGCTTGTAGCTTAGTGCCTCAACGAACTATGCTACCGCGTGCCCCCAATAATAATAATAATNACCAGGAAATAAACCTGTGACAAGAGATGATGATGATGATGATGATGATAATGATAATGATAATAATAATAATAATAATAATTCAATTCGTGTTTATTTATGTGCAAATAATAATAATAATAAAAGGTAAAGCGGTGTACGGGTTGAAAATGTTCCTTCGTGTCAAAAGGACATAACAACTCCAACTTATGCCCTGAAATTGAGGCGTTATGCACCTAAAATGAAACTTCGAAAACTGTATACTGATCATCGTGGAAACCTAAAACCTTACATAACTCGGTTTATTATATTTCAGCTAATGTTGCAGAGAGGGTGTTTATTTTGCGTTGCTGCCAGTATTTTAGGCTGTACAGCGTCCTATGGTGGGATAACCGGTAAGTAATTAATTGGAAAGGATTGCGAATGAAGCTGTTGCCGCGTAATCGAGGTACTGTCTTCAGAAGACTCGTGAATATACCGAAATATTTCAACTTATATAAATGTATGTTATGCAGCCTTCCTGCCTGCGAATTCTGAAATAGGTCAGCTTTTTAAGGCACAACAGTTCACTGTGGTCGCGGTGCAAGGGCCGAGAAGGCCTACCCCTTATACATTCATTACTTGAAAATAATCCAGCCCCATATTTTAGACTGTAATAAAGATCACGATATAACCCGCAAATTCACGCTATCCTTATGACACAGTGTAATAGGACGACAAAGCCGTTCTCTAATATTTGTCTTATACAGTAATTGCAAGCAGTTTAATAGAACACCTGATTTTAGAGGAAATCTCATAAAAGTTGTCCTAACTAACTAAATAATTAACTAACTCCATGGATCTGAGTCTGTCTTGAGAAGCTGCCAGTTGCGCAGCTACTCAAGAATGTCCCAACATTTTATGGAAACTTAAGGTTCATTCACGTGTTCATAAGAGCCCTTTACCGGTCCCTATCCTGAGCCAGATCAATCCAGTCCATACTACTCCATTCCATATTTCTAAAATCCATCTTAATATTATTCTACCACTCACGTCTAGGTCTTCCTAGTGAACTTTTTCCTTCTAAATCCTATATGAATACCTCTTCTCCCCATGCATACTACACGCCGTGCTCATCTCGCCCTCCTTGATATGATCATACTCATTAACAGGGCCCTGATTTTGATGATATGTCATCTTTTTTCCTTGTATCCTATGCGATGCTCTTAAATATATAAATCTCGGATATGAGCTGCTGCTTACAGAAATGTAAATTTTATAGGTAATTTTTTGTCATTTGCTGACATTTTTAGGTTTAAGGTCATTTTTTCATTTTGGGGGTAATTTTTTGGTAAATTTTGGACTTTTAAGGGTATTTCTTATCATTTTTGGACATTTTAGGGAATTTTTCTTCATATGTTTTCTGAAATGTGAATAACATGGAGGTGAAGTGTTCTTTCTTTTCTCCTTTAGGTCATTTTTCTGGATTTCTTCGGCCACTTTTTAAATATTTTCAGGTCATCAAAATCCGGGCCTTGCATATTACATTTTTGGGTCATATTTTAGGTCATTTTTCTGGATTTCTTCGGCCACTTTTTAAATATTTTCAGGCCCTGCTGATTACACTTGGAGAAGAGCACAAATTATGAAGCTCCTCCTTGTGTAATTTTCTCCAACCTCCTGTCACTTCATCTCTCTTCGGACCAAACAATCTCCTCAACACCCTGTTCTCAAACACACTCAGTCTATGTTTCTCCCTTAATGTCAGAGACCAAGTTTCACATCCATACAAAACAACAGGCAAAATTGTAGTTTTGCGTATTCTCAGTTAAACTTTTTCATACTTACGAAACTATAAACATTCTTAAATTAAAAATGGCAAGGACAATTACCTTTGCTGGTTCTATTAGTGTAATGTTTCAGTGACGTAAGTCTACTGTAATAAGAAAAGCGTTTCTCTTGCTGCATTCTGTTATAAAACATTGTAATGTGCATACAGTGGCAAACGCATAAAGAGATTCATAAATCTGACATGTAGAAACACACAAACAATTTCACCGAAATTATAAATTTTGTTCCACTGTGTGTTATGACTTGCGTGATGTTCACCATATAATCTCGTTGCGTGCCTATGTCCGTATTAAGGAAATGTATAGATCCCATGGTCTCACATCTTCCTCGAAGTAAAATATAGTCACGAATGAATAATAACTCGTAGTATGTGTGCGGTGAAAATGTTTATCGACAGAATACATGTTAATTAGCGTTATTTTCAGAAGTAATCAAGCGCTGGAATAAATATCTTAAACACCGCTCTGTCGTGTGGTTCTTCCGCCTGTGTCCGAGTACTTGTATATCTGTAACATTTCACTCTCTACATAGGAACTGAAACTACTGCCTTCTGAAACAGTAATCTCTTATCTTCGGAAAGAAGCAGAAGTGGCAATTTCTGACCGTATAATCAACATTTAAAAGAAAGGACACGAATAAATAGCACAAAACCTGTCAATGGTTCCGTTTTCTTTCTTTTGGCGATAATTTTTATAATGTAGGAAGTAGCTAGATTCTACAGCGCCCAATGTTAGGATGGCTGAATGAATTGGAGCGGATATGGTAGGAGGCAGTCGAGGCCTAACTGAGGTAGTGTCCAGGAAACAGAATGAAGGAACAGATAAATACCATGATATAAATGAAGAAATTACCTCCAAATACAATAATCTGCTGGGCGAACCTATCAGGAATCCCATATTCAAACAAGGTCACTCCCAAATATATAGCTATTGCTATCCACTGAGACAACCTTGCCGAAACCTTCGTCGAATTCGACAATTTAAACATGTAGTAAGTAAAGGTCTTGGAGGCCCATAGGGTTGTGAAATGTTGAGGCTCCCATATTTTATCTAGACCAGTGTTCCGCAACCGGTGTGCCGCGGCACACTGGTTTGTCGTCATAAGGTGAAAGGTGTGACGCGAACTTTTACCTATTGTAAGAAATTAATTGTCGAATTTTATTCGTTTTATTTTATCCCAGTTACTGTGTTTCATATGCTTGTATTTCATTCTCAGCCACTGCACTGATTAAATAAGATGATGCTTGTTTATTCTTTATTACATGCTGTGATTTTTTATGTACAGTAATGTTGTATTCTATGAAATTAAACGTAAATTACACGTATTTACTCACAGTTGTTGTTATATCATAGTTTTCATTATTGATTTATTTTTATTTTTCTCGCATCTACGCGGCTTCTTTGATATGCTTGCCGCATGTTCTGTGTACGCGCTTTTCCCTAAAACTGCAGGGATTAGCATGGGTTTCCCTGTCTTTTATAACGCTGTTTCGGTATTTGCCCCTGTTTGTTAGAAGTTAGAGCTTCTTCAACTTTATGACTTTCTTCCTGTAACGATGCACCCACCGATTGTTGGACTTCATTTAAAATTATAAACATTTCAAAAATAAGTCGGTATAGTGTCACTTCTTCCGTTTGAATGGTAGAGATCCCGCGTTTTACAACTGTTTCAGTTCTATCACAGCTGTGCCCTGAAGTAGTTCGCAAATTAGAGAATTACAGATGGGTCGTTTAGATGTCCCCGACTGTATGGCCACTCGCTGACGGCAATAAAGTGGTGATGGACACAATTAAAGAACATTTAGAACTGCTGCAGCAGTAATTTAATAAGTATTTTGGAGAGAGTGTACAAGATTTCGACTGGGTTCGTGATCCATTTGTTGTGAATGCAGAACATTTTCCGATTAATATACAAGAGGAACTAGCAGATTTAAAAGCAGACAGAACATTGAAACTAAAACTTCTCGAAGGGCCTTTGGATACGTTTTGGTTGGCAATATGGAGTGGATACCCGGCTATCTCCGAGATGGCAGTTAATGTGTTATTGCCATTTTCAACTACATATTTGTGTGAACTGGGCTTCTCGACGTTAACTGAAATTAAGACATCAAAGAGAGAGCGGCTCAGATCCATCGATGAAGAAATGAGACTTGCGTTGTCAACGATTCCACCACGATCAGTCGCCTGTGTGCAGCTACGCAGGCGCAAGTATCACATTGAAGGTATGAGTAGAATTACTGTATTTACTTTAATAGTAATAGAAGTGAATTTTCTGCATTCTACAGTGAATTAAAGTTCATTAATTGTTAATAAATGCACGAGTCGATTTATGCTTAATGACAATAAAATAACAATACAATTATATTATAATTAAGTTGGTCACGTTACGTATTTATATTGTCTGGTATCATGCGTTTTTGAGGGGAATAACATTTTGGTGTGCCGTGTTGAGTCATGGAAAATTCATGGTGTGCCGCGAATAGAAAAAGGTTGCGGAACACTGATCTAGACAACTGGCTCACAGATAGCGGTAAGTTTGTTAGCCTTATAAGCCAGCCGCCTTTACCGCCCGGGAAGATTCCTGGTACACATTTCTGTTAGGGCTGAGTCAACCCCAGGGCCAAGGTGCTGCTGGAAGGATTAGGTAAATTGAAAAAATCCACCTCATCGGGATTCGATCCGCAACTTTCCGAATTGTAGCAGAGTGCCTCAATCAACTATGCTACAGTGTATCCCCATAAACATGTAGTGCACAAATCATTTGATCATCACAGCCATGGTTTTACTAACAAAATTCATGGATAATATCAGCAGTTGTGTAGCGCCTCAAATTTGAGACTGGAAATTTAAGCCATTACCTAAATGTTCGAGACTTGCGCAAAGTGTTTTACAGCCATTACAGTTGATGACAACACCTGGACAGGCAACTAGGTTAAGAATGTTGATGATCAGAATTTATGCGTAATAGCGTAAGTAAGACGCTCCGCTAACTAGGCCACTGGAGATGGTCATATGAGTAAATACGCAGCAATAAGATACCGTGGGTCCACCCCCAGCCACCTAGAATATCCAATGAGAATATTACTTTGGGAAATGAGAACACTGAGGCGGAGTTAACTACCCTCTGTCGTCAACAGCTGAATTAGCAAATTAAAACTATAAATTACTGAATTTCGAGGGATTTGGGATCTGATCTTAAACAGAATATTGAGTTGTCAGCCGGAGGCCCTCGCCGACATGTGTGCTACGAGATGGGGGATGGCGACAGTCATCTACATACTTATTGCAAGTAAGTCTCTTTACGCATAACAGCCATGTTGTTTAATAGTGTTGTTGATAAAAGTGTTGTTGTGAGATTTCAATGTGCAATCTCCAGTGTACCCCCAGCGAGAGCCAGGGTAGAATAGGGTAGCAATTGAGTAGAGAGTGACAGGCGATGAAAGGAGTACAGTTCAAGGTACCTCCCACCCCCAGAGGGAAATAACAAGGAGAGGGAGTAGCGAGAAGTGTCATGTCAACAGGCCAAAGCAGGCCCTCTTCTTAATGTAAATATCAATGTAAATAGATCAGTGTACTTAGGATAAGATGTACGCAGGGAGTTTTGATTCACCCGTTCGTAACCTCCCCGTCCTCGACCGATCCCGAGCGACCATAACCAAGACAGCCGACGGCAACCGAGTGCAGCGAAGATTTTAGAGAAAGAGTAGCAACAGACCAAAGTAATTACATTTTCTCAGCCCCTCCCCCTGAGGTGTAACAAAGTGGTGGCAGCTGCGTGATCAACGAAAACACACCCCGTAGAGACTGGTAGAAGAGAAAGATTGAGAAAATTGGAATAAGCAGGGATAATATTAAATAGAATCATGGAAGCTAGAATAGCGCAATTAGAGGAGCAATTAAAAGGGCTAACAATAGGGGTTAAGACCAAAGATTTATCGCTGGCCGCAAGCATCAAGGAATGGAGCGGTCAGGCCAACGCCAGACCGGTAACGGAGTTTATATCACAGGTGGAGCAGTGTGCACGCCTGAGCAACTGGTCAAGGTAGGACTTAGCGGACATAGTGAGAGCTAAGTTGATAGGAGAAGCGAGAGTGTTCATAAACGGTAGGGACCACCTCGCGGGGGAAAATGTGAGATATGAAGAGCTGAAAGCAGCGTTAGTGGACCGCTTTAGTGAAAAGCTACCGGAACGGTACCACTACAACCAACTGCATGAGGCAGCGCAAGGAAGGGAAGAAACACCCATCCAATTTCTGGACAGATGCCGCGCATTAAGCCAGAAAACGGTGAGGAAAAGTGCGGACCCGACGGAACAAAGAATCCTAAGGGAAGAGGCGGAGACCCGACTACTCACCGGCTTCGTGTATGGCTTAAGAGGGGAAACGGGACACGAACTGAGGATTCGTAACCCCGACACCATAGAACAAGCGCTGGCAATGGCAACAGTAATATCTAACGCCAACAAGAAGGAGACCAGGCATAAAGAACATGCCGCCTTCGCTGTACAAAGGGACGAGTGGTACAGCGCGGAAGCAAGGAAGAACGGACCACCTCGGCGAAGGGATAGACAGCCGTGGAAAACGCCCGTACAACGTTTCCAAGAACGAGCGGGCAGGGATCGAGAACGGGTTCGAGCCCCGCTCATCTGTTACGACTGTGGGCAACCAGGCCATATAGCAAGACACTGCAAGGCGGGAAGGAATCCCACAGCCAGGAGGGAGAAGAACTCCCCAAACTAGATTCGGCGGAAGAGTGCCCCGCCAACCGCCGGAAAAAGACCGCATGGGTCCCAGTCACGAATACGAACACAGAAACAGCATTATCCATCGACGTGTTAGTGAAAGGAAAAGAATATGACTTTATCGTAGACACGGGAGCTGATGTATCCTTGATTCAGCCATATGTGGGAGATGAGCCCACGGAGGAACCCAGAGATGTGGTCAGGGGCATAACCGGCCAAGCGCTGGAAATTGAAGGAACAAGACGCTTGGAAATTGTAACAGGAAACCAACGTTGCACCCATGATTTCGTAGTGGCGCCCTTTTCGCTTCGAAAGGACGGAATTATAGGGCTAGATTTATTAATAGAATTTGAAGCATACATTGACTTGGCCACGGACGAGGTGACCCTGGGGGGCCAGAAATTTAAACAGAGAGACGGCCCGCCAGGAGGGACGGAGGTGAACCAACCTCAAGAAATGATCTGTCGGACGGACCCGCGACCCTTGCGAGGAGCAAAGGGAGGGGGAGAAACAACGAAGAAAAAGACGGTCACAGAGTCTAGAGGACCGGCGGTAGAGGCAGTAAGGAGGTTGGCCGGCCAACTGAGGCAAGCCCGCCGGAGAGCTCAGAGGAAGCTGGCCCACGTGAGAAGGGCCCAAAATTCTCGCCACAACCAGCAAGCATGGAGGACAGAATACCGCAAGGGCCAACTAGTGTGCCGCAAAAGAATGGGAAGGGGAAGGAAACCTAACCCCAAATGGCTAGGTCCTTACCAAGTGTTACGGAGGATCTCCGACCTAGTGTACAAAATACAGGTAGGGAAGAGAGAAGTGAATGTTCATGTGGAACAATTAAAGCTGTGCAGGGCTTCGAGAGAAGAGCTCCGCGAGAGACGGAAGCAGAATCGGAGAAGGAGACGGGAACTGCGACCCCAACCAGAGAGGGAAGACAGTGAAGCGAGCACCAGTGATTCCTCCTCAGAAGAGGGAGGACGTGAACGGCTCCACTCGTTCCAGCCTTACGAGAGGCAGGGAGCGAACGAGTACAAACGCCGCCGCAGCGGTATCGTGCCCACTGAAATTGGGACGGAGAAGAGAAACGAGGCGGATTCAAGCGACTCAGAATCGGAAGGCGGAGAAGCCTGCCCACTATACCGATACGCACAGCGTGAAGGCCACGATAGAAATGAGCGAGAAAGCCTAGTCAGCGGAAATGCCCCAGCTGTGGAGGAGGCAGATACAAGAGCCAACACACAGCGTGAAGGCCACGATAGAAATGAGCGAGAAAGCCGAGACAGCGGAAATGTCGCCGCTGTAGAGGAGACCGAGACAGAAAGAACAGCGGAGAGAGACGAGAATAGTGAAGCAGGTAATGTCAGCGCGTCAGCACGCAACCCACCAAGGGCAAGTGAGTCTACTGAAGGCCAACACCGTTATGCATTGCGCCCGAGGCCTCGGCGTAACTACAAGGAATAAAGGGCTTGAGAAGAAAACAAAGAAGTATGGAACCAGAGACGGCCAGAAGATTAACAAACCATCCGCCAGGGAGGCGGAAAGTTGAACAAGCACAGAGTGACGGTCGGCGAGCAGAGACCGCGACCATAGGACGGCGCAGTGAAGGAAACTGCGAGGAAGGCCAAGAGGGCCGCAGCCGGAACCTGAGAAAAAGGATCACCGCCCGAGGACAGAGGGGCGGGAGAGCACCAACAGTGGCAGGAATGTTGCCACAGACAGTATACATGGAGCCGCGAGCGCTCCTGGTTTTTACGAGCTCGGAATCAGAGAACCACGAGCAACACAGAACGCATAAGCGACCTAGAGAATCAGCTGATGGCAACAACACGTAGCAGAATGCAAGCGCAGCAATAAAATCGGTAGCGCCGAGATAGCTACTACAGCGGGAGGCAAAAATGCGAACGACGCAGTTCTACGTCACGGAACGGCTGGTCGAGCTGTGAGTAACGAGAGAGGCTGTTACGTCAGGGACGTCGGAAAGCAGGCCTACAAGACGCCACGGAGGTTGGCACGATACCCCGCCAGACGCAGTTGGCGAGGGGATGAACGGTCCAGGGGACTGTGCGAAGAGTCGCCTCAGATAGGGACTCGATAGGGAACCGGTACGCAGAGGAAGCGTGACCAGGGAAACAGCTGAACTGGGTTCAGCGTGCTTGCTAGCTGGAAGCAAGCGTGATTCGTAGGCGCACTACGAGTGATAGAAGTGGAGTGAAACCGCTGAACTTGCAATTTGCCTCTAGCTGGGAAGGAAGCTACTCGTACGCACAATATGAAATCCATGAAACAAATAAACATAAACACCGAGTCAGCGGGACCGCCACAACTGTGGAAGAGACAGAGACAACGTACGATAGAAAAAGATAACGCTAGACAGGCGAGTAATGGAGAATCGCCAGCCTTGAATATGGCTGACGCGAACGAGTCAAGTAAACAGAGACAAAGAGAGACGTAACGAATGATAGAAAAAGATGACGCTAATGCGACGAGCAATGTTACTCGTCAGTAATCAACACGCCCGAGTCGAGCGAGTTGAAGTGAAGGTCAGCACGGGTATACGTCGCCCAAGACTGACGCGTAAATACAAAGAGTAAAGACGGTCGGAGACCGAAGCCGCGCAGAAATAGCAGATATTGACACGCCCCATTGTTTACAGGTAGAGAGGGACCCCAGACTAGCAGTAGACTAGGAAATAACGTTTTGAGAGAAAAGGGTTAATTATTACGGTATTGAAATTTGAGATTATGTATTTATTTTATGCATCGGCCTAAGTTGCAGTCCTGACCACAGAGAAGGCCAGTCGCCTTGTTATCCAACTTCCCCTAAAACCCGAGAAGCGAACCTACCTTGTGTACAACCCGGTAGAGTTACCAAGAATAGAGAGGACAGATGAGACTTGCCTGAGTAGCCTATATTTCGGAACCACCCAAGGTTACTCACTGTGTACACGTGAGATTGTGTCCAACAATTTTCGGCCTATATTTAGAAAACATCCAGTAAAAGATGCATGGCTGTATGCAGTAAATAGACTTACGAGAGTAGAATGCAAATGCCTAAACCCTCACGAATGCCTCTTAAATCAAACAAGTATCCAGGGAACAGGAGTACTCTAGCAGCCACAGGGCTGCGACATATTAGTTGGATCGCTGACGTTACCAGCGAGCCGCCAATTCCAATCCCGAGCAGAATGGAAGGACCAGGGGCTAATCGTGCCGCCAGTGCCGGCACTTCTACGACCGGAGGTAGTGGAGTACGTGAGAAGGCACCGCGGAGTACTGGACGAGGTGTGGGCCGCATGGGACGAGCCAAACGGCGGCAATACCGCCATACCAGCCCCCATGACGATGGACCTGTTGCAGAAGCAGATCGAGGCCCGACTCTGCGCGTGGAAGTGGACATACGGCGGAGTCGTGGCCGGTTCAACGGCAGCAGCCACGGCGATTGGTCTGTGCTTGTGGAGGCACAGACGGGCGTTACCCGTCTTCCGAACGCGCGACGCGAGAAGGAAGGCCGGAGCAGCCAACGCGGAGATGGACAACGCAGCCCCTCCGAAGGGCGTAACCAAGACAGGACCCAACGACAAGGAGATCCGAGATGCGAGTCCGCTGACCGGAGACCCAGGGACCCGCGCTGAAGTCATAGTGTATAAGTGAAATACAGACTTGTGATGAAAAGACATGAACAAAGAGACCTATGATAACCCGCTAATGTAAATATTGTAATTGGTGTAACTTGTGTGTAATCTTTTTTTTTTGTGGTGGAGGAACCAAGCCAAAGGAAAAAGTGGATTAATGAACAGAAAGAGACATATGATAACGGATTCATGTAATTTATGTAATATGTGTAATTTTTTTCTTTGAGTAATCTTTCTGGGACGGTTAAACCAAACGAAAAATGGTGGTGGATGTAACGTTAAGTATAGAAAACAAGTGTAATATTTTACCCTTGTAGGAGAAAATATTTCACGTTTTGTGAGGGGGAGTTGTAGCGCCTCAAATTTGAGACTGGAAATTTAAGCCATTACCTAAATGTTCGAGACTTGCGAAAAGTGTTTTACAGCCATTACAGTTGATGACAACACCTGGACAGGCAACTAGGTTAAGAATGTTGATGATCAGAATTTATGCGTAATAGCGTAAGTAAGACGCTCCGCTAACTAGGCCACTGGAGATGGTCATATGAGTAAATACGCAGCAATAAGATACCGTGGGTCCACCCCCAGCCACCTAGAATATCCAATGAGAATATTACTTTGGGAATTGAGGACACTGAGGCGGAGTTAACTACCCTCTGTCGTCAACAGCTGAATTAGCAAATTAAAACTATAAATTACTGAATTTCGAGGGATTTGGGATCTGATCTTAAACAGAATATTGAGTTGTCAGCCGGAGGCCCTCGCCGACATGTGTGCTACGAGATGGGGGATGGCGACAGTCATCTACATACTTATTGCAAGTAAGTCTCTTTACGCATAACAGCCATGTTGTTTAATAGTGTTGTTGATAAAAGTGTTGTTGTGAGATTTCAATGTGCAATCTCCAGTGTACCCCCAGCGAGAGCCAGGGTAGAATAGGGTAGCAATTGAGTAGAGAGTGACAGGCGATGAAAGGAGTACAGTTCAAGGTACCTCCCACCCCCAGAGGGAAATAACAAGGAGAGGGAGTAGCGAGAAGTGTCATGTCAACAGGCCAAAGCAGGCCCTCTTCTTAATGTAAATATCAATGTAAATAGATCAGTGTACTTAGGATAAGATGTACGCAGGGAGTTTTGATTCACCCGTTCGTAACCTCCCCGTCCTCGACCGATCCCGAGCGACCATAACCAAGACAGCCGACGGCAACCGAGTGCAGCGAAGGTTTTAGAGAAAGAGTAGCAACAGACCAAAGTAATTACATTTTCTCACCCCCTCCCCCTGAGGTGTAACAAGTTGTATTAGAGAAAGAGATTTGAAGAAGATAAGTTAGCATGCACAATATGGAGCAGCGTAAAAGTAAGTAAGTAAGTAAAGCTCTCCCTGTAACAGGCCGTGCAGGCCCATAGGGTTGTGAGATCTTGAGGTTCCTACAGTTTCTAGACAATCGGCTCACATATGGCGGTAAGTTTGTCAGCCCTACGCGCCGGCCGCCCTTNATTGAGAAAATTGGAATAAGCAGGGATAATATTAAATAGAATCATGGAAGCTAGAATAGCGCAATTAGAGGAGCAATTAAAAGGGCTAACAATAGGGGTTAAGACCAAAGATTTATCGCTGGCCGCAAGCATCAAGGAATGGAGCGGTCAGGCCAACGCCAGACCGGTAACGGAGTTTATATCACAGGTGGAGCAGTGTGCACGCCTGAGCAACTGGTCAAGGTAGGACTTAGCGNGGGTCAATTGAAAAAACCCAATGACCTCATCGGGACTTAGCCAGTGGCTTGTAGCATAGTGGTTTCTTGCTCGGCTTATTCTTCGACCGTTAAAATGGGAGCGATATGTTCCTCCGAAGCGTCTGTTGACTTTCAACGGACTACACGACATTCTATCCAACAAGACATTGACCTTCAGTATAGTTTCTAGTTTCAATCTGGTCTAACAGAGGGCCTGTGAGTTTGAAATTCGGCAAAACTATGAAAAGGCAAAGCCGGAACAGTGAAACCCCAGATTTTACTCAGGATCCGTAATTTAATTGGATACTTACTGTGATGAGCACACTCTTGGTCAAAAGGTGTAGAATTCAGCCGTTAATATCAGAGTCAGTCTCCAGTTATATGTCTGGACCGACTTTCTCTACTATGGCAAGGGATTTTGAGAACAGATGCAGTTCATTTAGACTGTTCTTTCTGAACTCTCGACTTACGACTACTTGAGCAGTAGACACGTTCCTCCGTGTACAGTTGCGTGACATGTTGCATGCATACGTGTCAGTTGCTGCTCTTCATTTTACGTTTTATCCATAAATTGTTTGTCGGTAATGACACGTGATGTCAGAAAATGAGCGAAGAATATTTCTAGCTCACATGGTAACTGGGCGGTACGTTAATATGGGAAACTGACTGTTGCGGTCCTGAGGTCTGTTTACCAATATTCATCCGTACATGCAGATGGAAAATTACAAGTTGCTCAAGTCAGATGCTATACAAGGAACAATGACAATTAGTAACTACATGGGTACACCTTGGGCATTCTCCTGTAAAATAAATACTTATTACTGTCATCTAAATGGGAGGCATGCGATAGCGCAGTTGGTTGAGGGGCTATGCTACAAGCCAGAAGGTCGCGGGTTCAAGTCCCGATGAGGTCATTGGATATTTTTCAATTGACCTAATCCTTCCGGCCTCACTATGACCCTGGGGTCGACTCAGCCTCTAACAAAAATGAGTACCAGGAATATTCCTGGGGAGTAAAGCGCGGCCGGCGCGTAAGGCTGACAACCTTACCGCTATCTTTGAGCCGATTGTCCAGATAGTGTGGAACCCTCAACGTCTCACAACCCTATGGGCCTTCACGGCCTGTTACAGGGATAGCTTTACTTTTTACTTAATCTAAAATAAAAAAAAAACACTTAGGTAACATTAATAGGGGGTGGATCATACAGGGATGAAAACTAGGCTAAATCAACTGCATATTTCCAAGACAAAGGATCGATGTAGGAATTGCAAGGGCACTGTAGGCCTACTGCTGTACAGCTTGCCTCTTGAGAAAGAAAGAAAGAAAGAAACAAACAAACAAAGAAAACTGAATGCAGAAAGGAAGAAAGAAATAAAGATAGGAAAGATGAAAGAAAGAAAGAAAGGAACGAGGAAGAAGAGAGAGAAAAAAATAAAGAAAAGGAAAGGAAGGAAATGATACATAGAGTTTTCGTACAAGTTCTTCCGATTTAGGGGTTTTTAAGCATTCTTACCACAAGGTCAGTAAGCCTGAATATGAAGGTAGACTCTGATACTCAGCGTCGCCAATCATTTGCTCTCGCCGCGTCTTCATGGACTGGCGCTCAACGCCACCGAATCGTAGTATCAATAAGAATATGAGCAAAGTACGTGTACTTCAACCACTGACCCTTCACCAAAATAAATATACGTTACGATACATAATCCTACCTGTGACGTGTTGCTGGCAGAGACGAGCGAACATGTTGACTAGGAGACCAGGATTATCACAAAATACGTCCTGAGAAAAAGGAGAGAACTTTATTACCATAAAATATTTTATAAGCATCCCTTAAATTACAAATAAATAATTCACTTAAATAAAAACCAGTTCGAGGAAATTGCATACACTTGATCATATGCGACTGACCGTGTGACTATAACACATTGGAAACTGTAGTTTACTGAATACCGAACGACATTGAAATCCGTCTGACTGATACATCACGTTTCGACAAAATTAATGTTTAATTTTTCTAAACATACCAATTATGAATTTTTATTTAGTGAGATGGTCCTCTGAATCCAGAAATTTAATGAGAATCGGGCCGTTCTCGAGATCGTCACTTTGCTTCGGGGCAAGAGGCTCATTTGAAGGACCCATATTCTTGGAGCTAGAATGTTTGAATTCACGGAGCAGCGATCTATGGCAGACAAACTGTGAAAACCCAAATATGACTAAGATCCGTTCAGGCACAGCTATGCGCACAGAGGCCACTGAACTCATTCACGGAGGGGTGTTAAAATATACACGCAAATCTGTCGAAATCTGAGATCGATCTTTTTCACGATAATATGCTTTCTCATGCATATTACATATATGATAAAGTAAAACAAAAATTATATTAGATCTTGGGGTTTTGCTTTCGTTTACTATAAATATAACCGCCTCTGTGGTCCAGTGGTCAGAGTTCCTGGCCACAGATCCAGAGGTCCCGGGTTCCATTCCAGGGGCTACCATATTTTCTGAGAAGTAGTGGGTCTGGAACGGAGTCCACTCAGCCTCATGAGGATAATTGAGGAGCTCTTTCAAGCAAATAGCAGCTCCGGTCTAGAAAACCGAGATTAACGGCCGTGGGGATCCGTTGCACTGACCAAGTGACACCCTCTATCCGCTAAAGTTGGCACTAACTTAGCCGACAAGCGGCGGTCGCTTGGTCGGTATAGTTCGCTTGCGGACTACAGACCATGGAGTTTTTACTATAAATATAAATTCTTTGTTCACAGACCCTATCTGTAGTACAGATACTGAATTACATTGTACTAATTTCTATTGCTGGCAATATTAATTAATATGTAACGTATTGCACTGCAAAGGGAAAGTAAGCTTACTGTTTGCTCCTTATTCTTTGAACCTGAATATGGAATCAGTACGTTCTTCCGAAACATCAATAATCTTCCACAGGCTGTTACATTTCAGAAGACTGGATTCTTCGAGTTAAACTTAATTCCGCAATATCTTGTGTAAGCTCCCATTTGAATCAGTGAGATTGCGCATTTTATGGTAGGAAGAGGAATGAAAGTGATGGTAAACTTCTACCAGATCACACGCCTCTGCTTTCTTCATAGCTACCGCCATGAAAATCGCAAATCTCACAAGCAGAAAGACGTATTAATAAGCATTAAACAAGCGAGTCATGCAAAGTACGAGCAGAACGGAATGAAGTTGGAAAACAAGCAGATGTACGTTCCAATTTGGAGAATGCCTTCCCGGTACTCTTATACACAGAAATGGATGTATATACCGTAATTTTTATTTCTTACTTTGGTTGAGGCACTATGCTACAAGCCAAAAGGTCGCGGGTTACATTCCCGATGAGGACATTGGATTTGTAAATTGACTTAATCCTTCCAGCCTCAATATGGCCCTGGGGTCGACTCAGCTTCTGGCAGAAATGAGTACCAGGAATCTTCCTGGGGGGTAAAGGGTGGCCGGCGCGTAAGGCTGATAACCTCACCTCCGTCTGTCAGCCAGTTGTCTAGAAAATGCGGAAGCCTATGGGCCTCCACGGCCTGTTACAGGAAGAGATTTTTTTTTCTATTTGTGAAGTTTTCTTGTGGCTGGGTAGGTACAGTCTCGGGGGTTCATGTAAAGAGCTCGGAAGCAATGCGCGTTGCACCTTTACATTCTGAACGTCCCTAACTGTTCAAAAGAGATTTAATGAATGTGTTGACAGTAGTAAATAGGCCTACAACCTTAAATTTTAAACGTGTTCATATTGTTCCATGATATTTTTTTTAAAATATGGCATGAAAGATTCACACAATTTCCACACTTGTAATTATCCGCTTAGAAATAATATTTAATACAGGCATGTGTATGATTTCTCTCCATATGAAACACCGTATGTCCAATTGCAATGGCTCATTAGTTATTACTACAAAACAGAAATATAAATAAATAAATAAATATTTCTTGAAGTAGTCAGAAATAAAGCCTTATAATGTTGCATACCCTACAAAATCTTCTACCGTAAATAATTTCAGGACGTTTGATTAAGTCGCTCCCATCTCACAAGTTCATGTGTTTGTCATATTGGTCGCAAGAAATTTTTAAAAAGTGCGAGTTTGAGGTATCCTCCAATGGCATATTTTCCAAGCCAAATTTAATCAAAATTGATCAAACCGTTCTCGAGTTTAAATATGAAGACGGATGGCGAGACAGATAAGGCTCGATGAGCCTTGTATACGTTCCTTTCGTGCACATCGCTCAAGAACACACAATAATTGAATGGTCTGCACCTGAGACTTTATACTCGTATCGCGTTTCATGTATGTAGTGACGTAACATTTCTCACATAACACCAACAAAAGTCAGATTCACTGCAATGATGATATTTTTCACTACATACAACATAAGGTAAAGTTGTCCCTGTGCTTAGCTAATTAAGCACTACACCATTAAAGTGTGAGGGGGGGGATGTATAGATCTACGAGTATATTTTCTTGACATCGGCCACTAGATGCAGTTGAGTGGTGAGCTTCACGCGCCGGCCGCTTTACGCCCGGTACCCATTGGATAGGGGGTTGTGTGGAACCCAAAGCCGGTCTGGACGACATGGAGAAGAGAAAGTTCTTGACTCTACCGGAACTCGAACTCCGGCCCTTCGGTCGCCCAACCCGTAGCCACATACACACTAAAAGTGTGTAGCACACAAGTTGCAGACACAATTGCAATCTCAGATCTTGTCATATTTTGCAAGTCCGGCTACAGTATGTGGCACTTCATCCTGACCGTATCGTAATCACTTTGTGCTATTTTCATGTTATTTACTACCTATATGAATATGCCCTTACGAAATATATATATATACAGCATTTCAAGGCCCGACACCGAATGGCAGAACTAGCGACAACACATTGCGCTGTCGAGAGTTGGACTGAACACAATTTGGCGCGGCTTTCCTTCCGCATTTTACGAATACTGAATATTAGCCCACTTCCTTATTTTGAAAAAATAAACGTAGGCTTATGCGATCGCCATGCTCTCTGTGTGTGTATTGCCCCCTCCCCCCGCCGCCATCAATTTTTGAACAGCTGAAACAATCTTATGAAACTTGACATGTATATCATGGCATCTGGGCCCGTCTCAAAGACCTACTTCATAAATCCCTCCCAGTAATCTGTGTGTCTATATATGTATCCCCCTAAAGTTGCTACGCAACGGCTAGGTAAAAACGTTACCGCGGCAACGAATACGCATGCAACGATAGAAGAATCGTTGGACGTGTCATTTTCTATGCGGTCCGTGTCGTATCAAAGGAAAGTGGGCGATTGGTTCTTCGCGGAATTCCTTGTTTAGGCTAATACAATTCCTGTCGTACTCGGTATGAGCCTATGTCCGAAAAACAAGAATAAGATTCATTATTGAGCAAAAAAATTTGATTCCATATAAGTCACTTGAGAATCAGCTACTGAATATTTCAGCTGATAGTGTGAGCCTACACTGATAAGTGCAAAGATCGAGAAGTTGCTTACTTTAAATGCATGTCAGAGTACATTGTTCGGACATGAAATCATCAACGGCCATTAATGAAAACTTTACTGAATAAAGTTGGGCATAAAACATATGCGATCAAACCGTTAATATTGCATAATAACACCAACGAGACAGAGCACGTGGTAGCGTAGTTGGTTGAGGCACTATGCTACAAGCCGGAAGGTAGCGGGTTCGATTCCCGATGAGGTCACTAATCCTTACAGCCACACTAGGGCCCTGGGTCGACTCAGCCTCTAACTGAAATGAGTACCAGGAAGCTTTCTGAAGGGTAAAGGGCGGCCGGCGCGTAAGGCTGACAACCTTACCGCCATCTGTGAGCCGACTGTCTAGAAAATGTGAGAGCTTCGACGTCTCACAACCCTACGGGCCTCCACGGCCTCTTGCAGGGATAATTTTACCTTTATCTTTTAGCAGCAATGTGACAGTTCCGTGGGCTCTGTCTGCCTGTGCTACAGAACAGGGGTAACTGGCGGATGGAGTCCGAGTGCAGCCGACCGTGATTCCCTGTCATTCTCACAGGTGGAACGAACGCAGTAATCTTCTACACGCGATTTACAAAGCCCATCTTATTGCTGTCAGTACAAGTAGAAAAAACACAAGAAACAATGCCAATGAATCAGAGTGATTGAAATTGAGTGTCAGCCAACAAGTGAGCCTAGAAGATATGGGTCGGAACTGTTGAATATTGATGTTAGACTCCAGACTCTTTAAATTTTGATGCAAATGCCTTCAAGACACGAAAATGTTGCAGATCCTGTTAGAGCTGATAAATCACTTCTATAAATTCTACGTTAATGTATGTTGGGTCATATTAATTATATCCTCCAGTCTCCAAAGAAACAACACGTATGCCTATGTCGAAGGAGCCGTGATAGCGCAGTCGGTATAGCGACTGACTGCGGGTTGGACGACGGAGGGGTCGGAGTTCGAGTCCCGGTAGTGTCAAGAATTTTCTCTTCACCACGTCTTCCAGACCGGCTCTGGGGTTCACCCAACCTCCTATCGAATGGGTACCGGGGGCTCTTTAGCCGGGGGTAAAGCAACTGGGGCGTGAAGCTTACCAATCACCTCCAGCTAGTGCTGAGTTGAAGAAAATGCTGATCTATACATCCACTCCCCCATACACCTTCATGGCGTAGTGCTTAATTAGTTAAGCACAGGGACAACTTCAGCTTTATACCTTTACGACTACGTTGAAAGGTTTCATTACCCCCCCCCTATTTTTTCTTTAGCAAATCATTTAAGATGTGTACGTTAAACTTCATCTGAAAGTCATAATACCGATGCCAATATGCGAACTTGAGAACAGAATAATACCACGACAGTCAATGAAGAACAAAAGCAGAGTGAGAGGAAAGATGTGAAAGAGATACAAGAGATTCTTCTGTTCTGAAGTGCATTGCTGCATGCAAAATGAACTAGGCCCAGTACGAAAGTAGGCTGTCAGGTTCAGCAATTGCCCACAACCAGCTGGTTACCAGTGCGTGGCTCCTACGCGTCTTCATACAGAAGCGTTGGACCTTTCGGACACAGTCATAAAGACAAAGAGAGAAGGCGAAAGAAAGAGGCAGCAAGAAGCTCGTAGGTTGTTCCGTGAGACCGGAGTAGCCTGTTCGTTCGTGTTCAGTGGGCAATGCACTCGGGCCGTTGCAGTTCATTGCATCTCGCTCCATCCTAAATACCGCAACACCTTAACACACACTGCACTTCTGAGTACTTTGCAAGCTAGAAACTCACCCACAATTTGAAGAAATTGTTTTTAATGTAATCCGTAGTCACGTGTCACACATTAGATCCTCAATGGCAGTCGAGTTCTTCTACACCCGCAATGAGATAATGTTAAATTTCATTTAAATATCGCCACTGCTTTAATATGGAATTAACTTAAGCGAAGTGGTAAATGTCGCGACCGTCCGTACCTCCGGCCTGTAAGACTGCATGTTGGCAACCGTTATCTGACAAACACCACACTACCACCAGCACTACTGCTGATGCCGCTGCGGATGCCCGTTTGTCACCTAACCAACCGGTCTGGTTTTCGCATAAGGATTCTCCAACCTCCCTTCTCCTTCGTCTGCATCATCTGCCTTCTTCCCTTCCCCTTACTCAGAACTGACTGATCTGGAACCTATCACAGACTAATGCAGTAGCTTACCCTGTCCTTATATGAGCACAGATATCTCACCCACCCAATATTTATATGTATCAATGTCGCCACATAATGCCTACGAAGTACACACAAGATTGTCTGACCCATGTAATGTATCATACAAGAAATGAACACACATACCTCCTTAAATAAAGGTAAAGTTGTCCCTGTGCCTATTAAGCACTACGCCATGACGGCCTATGGGGGAGTGGATGTATAGATCTACATTTCCTTGACCTCGGCACTAGATGGAGGTTGGTCAGCTTCACGCCCCGGCCGCTTTACCCCCTGTACCCATTGGATAGGAGGCTGGGTAGTCCCCAGAGCAGGTCTGGACAACATGGAGAAGAGAAAATTCTTGGCCACACCGGAAATCAAAATCCAAGCCCTCGGTCGTCCAGCCGGTAGCTAGTCGCTATACCGACTGAGCTATCCCGGCTCTCTTATCTCCTTCAGTAATACGCCAAAATCATACATACACTTTCGAAATAATAAAACGGCGTCGTAAAGTGTTGATTATTGTACACTGAAAAAGCTTCTTTTCACAAATAAACCTTAATAATTTAAAAGTAACAGGCCTCTTAATACCATTGCAATAGCGTGAAATATTCTACTTATTTCGGTTACAAGTTTTAATTGTTTGTACTATGGAAATTGCAGGGTCACCTATGTTGGCGTCCTAATAACACGTGGTCAAGGTAATATTCGCTTACCAAGTCACGAAATATCCCTCTTTTATGGAAGCTCGCAAGAGCCCGTCTCTGGTCTTCCCTGTCCTTTAACCTGCCTCATAAGCCGAGTGCACACCTTTCCACTATTGCTTTAAGATCCAACTTAATGTTATCCTCTCATCTATGCCTAGGACCCCAGAAGCCTTACCAACTGTAAGTAACATGACCGCGCCATAGCTCAAGCGGTTAGTCACTGGCTTCCCACCGCGGCGGCCCGGGTTCGATCCCGGATCTGCTCAAGTGGGATTTGTGGTGGAGAAAGTGGCGCTGAGGCGGGTTTTCTCCGAGTACTTCGGTTTCCCCTGCCAATCTTCATTCCACCAAATTCTCCATCATCATAATCATCCGGGACAGGCTACAATAGGCCAATCAGTGGCCGCCGTGCCGAGTGGACCCAGCTGGATTCCACCCCCGACTAGGCGAATTAAAAAGAAAAACTGTAAGTAACATGAACTACGGAATCGTTTCGTACTTCTAAATTTCGTCTTTTCAAGAAAGGAAAATTGGCTGCTCAAAATGGTGTTGCCTTCGGTTAGTCATCATGCACCGCAGAAGTAGTGACACAGGAAGTTTCTCTGGCAATAATTCATGGGCCTATTAGCCGGCAGAGGCACGGGCCTGTCTCCGCCAGCAAGCCGAAACCGGCTCTGGAGCCTATTCAGCCTCCTGTCCAGTGGGTTCGGAGGTCCCCCCCCCCCGGGATTGGAGAAAGAGGTTGCGGAACACTGGTCTAGAAGATGTGGGAGCCTCGACCTCTGAAACCCTTGTGGGCCTTCATGGGCAGATACAGGGATAGCTTTACTTTTAACTGAGTACTTCCGTGTACATTGATACATCTTGTTCAGAATCGCCGCCACATTTTGCAGCCGTACACTAACTTCATGGAGCTCAACCCTTCTTGAGAAGCCGCCAGTTGTACAGCTATTCAAGAACTTTCCAAAATTTTATGTAACCCGAAGGTTCAATGCCGCGTTCAAAAGAGCCCTCCACTGGTCCCTATCCGGAGTCATATCCATCATGTCCACACCACCCCAAGCTATCTCACTAAGATCCATTTTAATGTTATCCACCCACCTATGTCTTGTTCTTCGTAGTTGTCTCTTTCATACTGGCTTTCCCACCAATATCCTATATGCACTCCTCTTCTCCATGATTCGTGTTACATGCACTGCCCACCTCATTCTCCTTGACTTGATCATTGATCACTTTATCACTTGGGGAAGAGTACAAGTTATGAAGTTCTTCATTATGCAGTTTTCTCCAACCTCCTGTCACTTCATCTCTCTTCGGTCCAAATATTCCCCTCAGCACACTGTTCTGAAACACCCTCATTCTATGGCCCTCCCTTAAAGTCAAAGACCAAGTTTCACACCCATACAGAGCGACAGCAAAATTATAGTTCTGTATATTACAATTTTTATGCTTTTGGACAGCAGACGAGAAGACAAAAGGTTATGGACTGAGTGGTAGCAAGCATTACCCGAGTTCAATCTCCTCTTAATTTCCTCCTGAATCAGGTTTCGATCTGTTATCGTTGTTCCCAAATATCTGAAATGTGCCACATTTTCATAACATCTGTTTCCTATCTTTATGTCATGATTTTGCCTTGCATTTTGGTGATGAGACAGTAACATATACTTGGTTTTCTCTGTGTTTACTTCTAGACCAACCTCTTTACTTGCATCAATTAAAGTTTGTGTGTTTTTCTTTATGGTATCTACATTATCAGCCAGTAGATTCATGTCATCGGCGTAGACCAACAGCTGATGTGTCCCGTTTAATTTCAGCGCTACCTAGTTCCCTTGGTCGTTCCTAATGGCGTATTCTAAAGCAAAGTTGAAATTAGTGCCGAGAAATCATCTAATTGTTTGAGACCATTTTGGATAGGAAATGTTTACCTATACAGACTTTACTATACGTTTCGTTTAAGCACATTTAATCAGCCTAACTACTTTCATGGGTATATTTCATTCTCAATGTGCAAGCATGTTACGGGCTCTCTCCCTCGCACCATACACGTATTTCACGTGCCGATCTACAATGGTTCATTAGTTATCGTCATTAAATCAATAACTAGCGAAAAATTCGGCAGGTCACCAAGTTATTACATATTTTGCATAGTATAAAAAAGTCTAAACAAAGGTCGCATATTTATCGGAAGATATAATGCCACGCATAATTTCAGAGTCCTAAATTAAGTGACTGTATTGTCATTCTCAGATCATGAGTTCACGTGACCCCTGTCCTGCTAGCCCTGATTTTACAAATTAAAAAGTAACAGGCTGGGGTGTGTTTCAGTGTCATAAATTCCGTACAAATTTTCGTAAAAAGTAATGCTTGGTTATGTGTCGTCAAATACCGTCTCTACAAATGCCTCAGATTCAAGAACAGAGAGTCCGAAATGTGGACGGTCTGCAAATTAGTTATTAGACAATTTTGTGTGGGCACAATTATCCTGAAGATCTGGCCGTTATTTATGTGGGAAAATTTCAAACTCAGAACACTGCAGTTAATTATAAGAGTCACTATATGTAATGACCTAAATGAATGAGTCTTATCATTGTATCTATCTCGCTAATTTTAATTCGTTTTAAGGATCATATTACTTAAAAGTCTAAATACGTTTTTGGGCATGTTCCCTCGAATATTTACCTGACAGAAGAATGTCCCGAATGAAGTTACGGGATCGCTAAGATAAGATGCTTGCATACAACTCACTGATTCAGAGATCATTAATGTTATATTATGGGTACGCGGTAGCGTATTTGGTTGAGCCACTATGCTACAAGCCGAAAGGTCGCGGGTTCAAGTCAAGATGAGGTGGATTTTTTCAATTTACTTAAACCTTCCAGCTGCACTATGGCCCTGGGTTTGTCTCAGCCTCTAACAGAAATGAGCAGCAGGAATCTTCCCGGGGTGGGGGGGGGGGGGGGGGGTAAAGGGCGGCCGGCACATAAGGCTGACACCCTTACCGCCATCTGTGAGTCGATTGTCTAGAAGTTGTGGGAGCCTCAATCTCTCACAACCCTATGGGTCTCCATGGCCTGTTACAGGGATAACTTTTAATATTCTAACAACGCATAATATGAGTGTCATTGGAAGAGCTGTCCTCTTCGTACCGCCGTTTTACTATATGTCGGTGCGTTATGCCCAATTGATCTGAAAGGCACTATAGCCTTGTAGATCTAGGCAGCAGAATAATGCATGTGTATGCACGATCTAAATGGACATGTTATTGCCACCGCAGAGGACCATTCGCATGTGTTCTTCTTTTTTCTTTTTTGCTAAGACTTGCTTTTCTTGAAACAGCACTGACCAAAGCTAAACCTCTGTCACTTTGCCTAATAGCCACGCCATAAAGAAGTGTTGTGATGCGAAGATAAAATTACACCGCCCAGTATTAACAATTCATAAATTCTTGAAGGGGTAATAATTTTGTGTCTCTCCTTTAATCCATTCATATATGAAGAATCAGTAAATAGGTCACAAATGGATATAAAACGTAAAACGTGATATTCGAACCTAAAAAAAACATTTATTTCTCGACATATCCTCCATTAACACTGATATACTTGTCCCATCGATTTACCAGTGCGTCAAAACCCGCAGCACAGAAGTTTTTGACTTGTCTCAGCTACTTCTGCACCTGGTCGGGCATCATCAGAAACTTTCGAACGTCTCTGTGGGAATTTCTCGATCCAGCTGTCAACCACTTTACGCGACAAACACTTTCTACCATAAACAGGAAATTTTTTTTTGAATATCCTTTGCATTACCTTTTCCCCAAAATGCACAATAGAACGCTGTTCCTCGGTGGTATACTCCCAAATCACGATCGCCATTTTGAATACCGAAATCAGCCTCTGAACATGCGCATACGCTTCTGCTACATAGACTGTCTTGAAGCTGGACTATGCTGCTACCTAGTGATACACCTACAAAACCTATTACGTCCATTACAGCTGTTTTACTTCCATTTGTGACCTATTTACTGACTCTTCTTCATATATTTACGTTTCTTGTTTATTCGTCATTTATTTATTTAATAAGTGTAGTTGCTGTTATATAAGTAGTTCATATATTATGCAGGCAATTATACCCAAATGTGCAACTGATGCCCAAAATCACAACACAGTAACTGTTTCCAGTATTGATTACAGATCCTAAACATGAACTAGAATCTGGGATTCATAAGCATACACTTTTCTCAAAACATTCATATAATTCTGTTGGCGACCCGTCATATATCAAGTGCAAGATATTAAACTAAAGAATTCTCAGCCTTGAAGTTATCCATTCTGAATGTCTCGAGTAGTGCCATAGAAAGTATGCTGTAATTATTGTACAATGTACAAACATGTCACCTGTGTGTGTGCGTGGTGAAAGTACCGAGCTCCAGAATTACAGAGGACCCTAGATGAGGCTATCAGGAATTAAAATTCTAGAGATAATTCCAACTATTACTTCAATCTCCAGTTAGCAGACATTAGAAAATGTGCCTCCTAATAAAATACTTCATTTTTTAACCATTTAAATCAGTTTTACATGTCAGAAGATTTCTTTCCTAACTGCTCATAGGCCTATCTACGAATATACGCATGGATCAAATTGTATATACGTGTATATGTGCTTTATAAATAGACTGAAATTTTAATGCAGAGTTCCATATTTTTAAGATGTACGATACGATGGATTTGTAAGATCGTATTTGTACAGAAACCGCAGTAAATAAATAATAAATAAATCAGACTTGAATAAAATCACTGTTCCTTCGTATCACTTTTATAATGGTCACTAATACAACCATTAGTTTTAGAAGAGAGATATAATGCTCGGTTTTAAGAATGTCTTGGCTTTTAGTAAAATGGTTTCCCTATTTTCTTAAGTATTTTTAGCAACTCTGGACGAGTTACAAGCGCTTTCTTTATCGCCTGGATGAGAGCTATTTCTTGGTAGAAAGGAGAAAAGGGCATGTCTTGCAATCCATAGACATGAACAGCTCCTTCACCATCGCCAATCACCAGGTTCAGTCCGGACGCTGTAAACTGAATCATCAGGTTTCCTGTGTCAGTTGGTGACGTTGCTGTGGAAGCCGGGACAAATATCTTATGTTTAATGTCCCACAGATGGATATCGTTAGCACTAATGCTAGCAATGATGGTCGCACTGACAGGACTCCAAGCTGCACCTTGCACAGATTCCATCGATGTGTTAAGTGTCAAGAGGGGCTGTACAACATCTTCAGTCCAAATTCTGACGCACCAATCTGCACCACAAGTAAGAAATATTTTTGAACAGAAAGGCGAAAATTGCATTGAATATACTGGGCCATTATGTGCTAAGAATACATCCATATGATGGTGCAAATAATTAACAGAACATTTATGAATGCAGCCTTCGTCCGTACCGACAAAATACGTGAGTGTATCCACTGGATGTCGTGTAAGAACTAAAGCAGCAGGATGGCGCGATACGGGGATATCGTGAGCTCTGCTTTTCCTAGGCTGATCAATACCTTTCATCGTCCCCTCCATGCGCGTTACCAACATCATAGGAAGACAACTGAGAGTTTCTTCTCTGCGATATTTCCAGATGCGGCCATCTTGACAGCACGTCATAATTTGTTCTTCTTTCCGCTGATATTCTTCCTCTCGAAACCAAAATATCTGCCATACTGGTTCGTATGATGGAGAAGTTTCACGATTGCTAAGAGCAATAACAGTTTTATTCCTTGCAGAAATATCAAGAATTACTATCGAGCCGTTATGAAATCCGCAAGCCAGTAGGTTTGGACGGTCTGTGGAAAAGTTAACGGATGTTACAGGGCTGTCGAATTTATATTTTCTTTCAGGTTGAGTGGGATTCTTTATAGTCCAGCAGCATACAAGACCATTTTTACGATCTTTATAAAAATATTTTCCGTATCCTACGGCTAATAAATCAGTGTTTAACGAATTCCAACACATACCTGTAACAGTTCTTCCACGCACATAGTCACTTGTGAAAGACCACAGCAGTTCCAAACGATACCTAAATTGTACATCCAGACGAAATGGATCCGGCTGCCTAAGTCCCCTGAATGCTTTCTGCTGATCTCGATACGTGTTACTCCCTAACAGCCGTTCCATTCTTGCACAGGCATCTAAGAATGCTTCACTTTTTGCCACTGACTCAAATTGTTCTTTAGGTGTGATATTCACGCCTTCATATGGTGACGATTTAGCGATGAATTTTATTTTGCTGCTTTCTTTAGATTCATCACTTACTTCTTTTTTCATAAATTGCATCTCCTTCCCAGTTCTTTCCTCCATGTCGTTATGGATGTCATACATATCCCACTCGGATACAAAAGTAGGCTTGTTAGACTTACTTCTGGTTGACGTGTTGGCCATTTTCCTCTTCTTAATTAAATCCATTGTTTGACTGTCTCTCTAAATCGCCCCTTTACTACAGTTACGTGCTCACAATACTGGCTGTTGTTCTCGATCAGTGCGCCAGCCTCGCTGGTCTGCCCCGCCCTGCTCTGCAGTGTGACTGGGTCGATCCAGGAGGTAGAGAGTGGAAGTTTCCTTGATTTTGATCAACATCTTCAGACAGAAAATTTCGCTTTACGTGGGGAACTATAAAACCGAATTCAGAAATAGTGACTTCTCCCAATAGATCCGTAATTGGAGACATTAGTAAAGGTAAAAAATATAAAGCTGTCCTTGTAACAGGCCGTGAAGGCCCATACGGTTGTCAGACATCGAAGCTCCCACATTTTCTAGACAGTCGGCTCACAGATGGTAGTGAGGTTGTCAGCCTTATGTGCCGGCCACCCTTTACCCCCAGGACAATTCCTGCTACTCATTTCTGTTAGAGGATGAGTCGACCCCAAGGCCATATTGAGGCTGGAAGGATTAGGTAAATTGAAAAAAACTCAATGACCTTTCTGGGAATCAAACCCGCAACCTTCCGCCTTGTAGCATAGTACCTAAACCAACAACGCTACCGAGTGGCCTCTATTAGTAAAGTTAAAAAGATAAAGTTGTCCCTGTGGCTAACTAATTAAGCACTACGCCATGAAGATGTATGGGGAATGGACGTATAGATCCACGTATTCTTGAAGATATAGTAAACTTACTCAGAATTACTCGGTTTTTGGACTTTGTCCATCGTCTGGTATTCTAGAAACTATAAAACACAACGTTTCGGAAACTGGATTTGTTTCCGTTCTCAGGTGAGGTGGGGGGGGGAGACACCTATTCTGTTGGGTCCCTTAGAAAGAGCTAACCTCAATCATCCTTTAGAATCTACTAATAGTAAACATGTATTGTCTACAGATGTATCCATTTATGTGACCAACAAAAACTGAGTAAAGACAAATGTAGATGTAGACGTAGGAGTTGTTAACATAGAAACACGTGTAAATTTGGATCCGGACGCAGTAGCAACTGACACAACTTGACCTGCTGGCTGATGCAATTACAGATAAACACAAGGCAATTTCCTGCCCTTCTTCAACAAGCGGATACGTATTGTCAGACGCAGGTTTCGATGTCCTGTCTTCACCAAGTACCTCCATCTAGTGTCGAAGTAAAAAAAAAAATGTTGAGCTATACCCCCACTCCCCCATATGTCTTCATGGCAGAGTGCTTAACTAATTAAGCACAAGGATAACTTCTTGCCTTTATCTTCACGAAGTACCGAAGTTACTTTATTTTTTTTTATATTTTATCTATTAAGACGTTATGTAATTCAGATTTATTTGTAAAACTACTTTCTTTAAAGCTGGAGTTCTGCTGCTTAATTCGCTACCAGTTTGTGTACTTTCTGATCCCTACGTGGAATGCGCAATATCGTCTGACTATAAGAATACACGAAGAGTGCTTGCTGTTTCTGGGTAATAATGTCGTGTAGTCCACTGAAAGTCAGCCGACGTTTTGGAGGAACATATCGCCTCCATCTTCAGGGTCGAATAAGCAGAGGAAGATTCCAGTTAGAAAGAAGGTTGCCCCAGCTTGCCACCTGCTTTCACACTGATATCTTGCTCTGCTTATTCGAGACTGAAGATGGAGGCGATATGTTGCTCCGAAACATCAGTCGACTTACAACGGACTACACGGCATTAAATCCCAAAAGACAGTACTCTTCATAACCATTGCTGTGAAACCTCAAACCTTGTATAAGAATCACACAATCACACGCCTTACAATTGTTAGCCTACACAATTTCTCGCCGACGAGGGACAGTCAGTCTCAGAATCCGCCAGAGAAGACAGTCCAGCATCGGCGAGAAATTGTGTAGGCTAACAATTGTAAGGCGTGTGATTGTGTAAGCGTGAAGAACAATAAATGTTCTACTGAATCCGAGACCCGTGTGAATTTATTTGTCGCGTTATACGCCCAACACGTGACAATATGTTACCATACATTATGTGGATGACCCGTGCATTATATTACTGATTGTATAAAACGATACCTGATCACGAATTATGAGTGTAGTCATATAACATTTCAGTAATTGAGATATTTATATCCTGTAATGACATTGTGCAAAACGTATAATGAATTACTTTTATACTTTCACTACTCTATTCTGTTAACTTACTCTGACATCCCTGCAATTTCCAAAACAATGCTTAAGCTCGATATATATTGTGAAATGACGGCTGAAAACCGGAACAGTGGAATGAATGCCAATGCTAGACAACGGCACCATAAACAAGTGTCCGCGGCAACAAATAAATACGCAACAGCGGAGGAGCCGTCAGAGACGGTGTCTTCTACACGTTCCATGCCGAAGTTATATGGAGAAGACCACCTGGATAAGCAGGAAAGTTGAACCGGGCAGCCTGAAGGTTCCCAAGCCCCTCTGACGGTAAGATATAAAAATGAGTCCTCCGAAGCTGAATGACTTCCAAAGTAGTGACACAGCAAATTGAGGTTATCAGTCCTGCGGGACCAGGAACTCAGAATGACCATGCAGGCAAGGACCAGCAGCAATTTACCCATCGTCGTTAGATTCATAACCAAGATTCAGTGTGCTGGCGAGGACCAGCAACAATATATCAGTCAGTCAGTCAGTAAGCAGAAGAGTTGATGATCAGTCAAAGGTCAGAGTTGACGGTTAGTATTCTCGAACTGCATTGTTAACAGTTTCTACCTAGCAATGACTAAAGGATAAAGAAGAGACTTCCTGTGTGCTGAAATTATAGGGCGTGTGAATTGACCACATTTTATAGACAGGAGATGGCATTCAAACATACCTGATGTCTGATCGTTCAGGAGAGCAGATTTTGATCCTGGCCACTATCTGGTGGTGGCAAAAGTTAGGGAGAGACTGGAGCTTGAGTAAACAAACAATGCACAGAGTTCATATGAAGACGTTCAAAATAAAGAAATTAAATAAGGTAGAGGGTAAAGGGTAGTATCAGATTGAAATGTCAAATAGGTTCACAGCTTTGGAAAACTTAAACACTGAGGTGGATATTAACAGAGCTTGGGAAACTATTAGAGGGAATATAAAAATTTCAGTCAAAGAGAGTCTAGGTTGTTATGAATTGAAGAAGCATAAGCCATGGTTCAATGAAGGATGCTCAGAATGATTAGATAAAAGGAAAGAAGCCAAGTTGCAGCGGTTACAGGATCCAAGCGAAATAAATGTGGATAATCTGAAAATATAAGACGTGAAACCAGCAGGCATTTCAGGAAAAAAATGGGATTATCTGAAAAACAAAATAGATGAGCCTGATATGAAGAGTAAGAACAAGAATATTAGAGACCTGTATAGAGGAATAAATGATTTTAAGAGGGGTTACCAGCCTAGCAGTAACTTAGTGAAGGGTGAGAATGGTGATCTGCTTGCAGATTCCCACAACATTTTGAATAGGCAGAAGAACTACTTCTTTCAGTTATTGTACGTACGTAGGGTCAGAGATGTTAGGTAGGTAGAAATACATACAGCTGAGCCGTTAGTATCTGATCCTAGTCCTTTTGAGGTTGAAACTGCTATTGCCAAGTTCAAAAGGTATAAATCACCTGGTAGTGATCAAATTCCAGCAGAACTGATTCAAGCAGGAGGTGAAATATTATGTTCTAAGATCCATAAGCTAATTAATTCTATTTTGAATAAGGACAACCTGCCTGATCAGTGGAAGTAGTCTATTATTGTACCAGTTCACAAGAAGGGTGATAAAACTGATGGTAGTAATTATTGTGGGAAATCACTGCTATCAGCTTCATACAAAATTTTATCCAATATTCTTCTCTCGATGTTAAGTCCATATATAGATGAAATTAAGCAGCCAGATTAGCGTAGTCAGTATAGCGACTGTCTATGAGCTGGACGACCGAGGGAAGAGAGTTCGAGTCCTGGTAGAGCCAAGAATTTTTTCTTGTCCACGTCGTCCAGACCGGCATTGGGGTCCAACCCACCTCCTATCCCTGGGGGTAAAGTGGCCAGGGGGTAAAGCTGCCAGGGGGTGAAGCTGACCACTCAAATCCAGCTAGTGCTGAGTTCTAGAAAATGTGAATCTATGCATCCACTTCCCCATATGTCTTCATTGTGTAGTGCTTAATTAGTTAAGGACAGGGACAGCTTTACCTTTAGAGATGAAATTGTTGGGGATCATCACTATGGGTTTTGATGTAAGAGATCAAGTACCAATCAGATCTTTTTCATTTGTCAGGTACTGCAGAAAAAATGGAGTATAATGAGACAGTACACAGCTATTCCTAGACTTCAAGAGAGCCTATGATTCAGTTAGGAGGGAAATATTGTACAATATTCTCATAGAGTTTCAGGTACCCAACAAACTAGTTCAGCTGATTAAACTGTGTTTAATTGAAACATATAGTAAACTCTGTATAGGTAAATATTTGTCTGATCATTTTCCTATCCAAAATGGTTTCAAACAAGCAGATGCTTTATTGCTACTACTTTTCCACTTTGCTTTATAATGTGCCATCAGGAAGGTCCAGGGAAACTAGGTGGGACTGAAATTAAACGGGACACATCAGCTGTTGGCCTGTGCCAATGATGTGAATCTACTGGGTGATAACATAGATACCATAAAGAAGAACACAGAAACTTTAATTGGTGCTAGTAAGGAGGTTGGTCTAGAAGTAAACACTGAGGAAACTAAGTACATGTTGTAAGATTTGAGGCTTCCACGGCGGTGACTATGAAGAAAGCAGTCTTCTGGGATTTGGCACCGTGTATATGTGGTGTTAACATGGTGCCAAATCCCAGAAGACTGCTTAAGTACATGTTGCTGTCTCATCACCAAAATGCAGAGCAAAATCATGACATCAAGATAGGAAACAGATGTTTTGAAAATGTGGCACAGTTCTGATATTTGGGAACAACTTTAATCAATCAAAACTTGGCTCAGGATGGAATTAAGATGAGATTGAATTTGGATAATACTTACTACCATTCAGTCCAGAACCTTTTGTCTTCTCGTCTGCTGTCCAAAAGCATAAAAATTAGAATATAGAAAACAATAATTTTGCTTCTGACTCTGTGTGGGTGTGAAACTCTGAGTTTAAGGGAGAATTATAGACTGAGGGTGTTTGAGAACAGGGTGCTGAGGGGAATATTTGGACTGAAGAGAGATGAAGTGACAGGAGGTTGGAGAAAACTGCATAATGAGGAGCTTCATACCTTGTACTCTTCCCCAAGTATAATTAGAATGATCAAGTTGGGAAGGATGAGATTGCTATGGCATCAAGCACGAATGGGTGAGAAGAGGAATGTGTATAGGCTATTGGTGGGAAAGCCAGAAGGAAAGAGACCACTAGGAAGACCAACACATAGGTGGGTGGATCATTTTATAATGGGTCTTGGAGAGATAAGATGGGATGGTGTGGACTGGATCGATCTGACTCAGGATACGGACTAGAGGAGGGCTCTTGTGAACACGGTGCTAATCTTGAGGTTTCACAAAATGCCCGGAAATTCTTGGGCAGCTACACAATTGGTGGCTTCTCAAGAAGGGCTCAACTCCATGGAGTTAGAGTGCGGGAATGTGTGAGACTAGTTTACGTTACATTACATTGCATTGCATTCCATGGATCCAAAGTTAATCAAAATGACTGTAGGATGTGGAATATGTCATATAAAGACAAAACATATGTACAGTCCCAATGGAGTTCTCACACAAGGGAAACCAAGAATACACATTGACTACATACAAGGCTATTTAAAGACACATAAGTTATTTTCTAGGCAACAGGTATTCATCAACGGAGTAGAAAGTATCGTTTCAGTGCTATTTTAAATTGTGACTTTTCATTCATAAGACCTATGAGATCAGATGGCAGGTTATTAAAACTTTTTATCCCAGCATAATATGCGCTTTTATGAAAACATGAGAGGTTAGCAATGGGTTTATGAAGACAGTGTTTGTGTCTTGTGTTAAGACTGTGTACANCCGGTCCACGCACTGTACCTGTAAGCTGAGAAGCCTTATCTATGTTTGTCCTTGAGTGCGGTGATTCACACTAGCAGTAAGCTCATGTGGCTCATATGCTACCTACAGAGCCTACAGAGTACGTTGTGGCAGCATCGTGAATGGTTGGTAAATTACGTGTAGTTGTGCGGAGTTGCTGAAATGTCTTTTGTGTTTTTGCACGTTGAATATTGTGATATGCTCTTTGTGTATGGATTTTCCGGTGGCAATGCACGTGCTGCTGTTGAAGAATACCAAAGGCGTTTTCCCGATCGAAGGATTCCATCTCAAAGTGTATTTACGCGAATTCAGCAGACATTGCGTGATACTGGTTCTCTTCCGAGTGTTTCTGTGCAGTCTGAAAGGGAGGATGTACGAATGATAAACACACAAGAGAACATTCTTGAGATGGTTCAGAGAAGTCCGTGTCTGTCCACTCGTAGAATGGCCTCTCGCATCGCCGTATCATGTATGCAGGTGTGGTGAATTTTACATGATGAAGAGTTGTATCCTTACCATGAACAAAGGGTACAACATCTGGAACCAGGCGACCATGCTCAGTGTATGGATTTGTGCCACTGGATAAAAGCTCATCCCGAACTGTTAAGCGTCATTTTATTCAGTGATGATGCATCTTTTACCCGGGACGGTGTAAATAATTTACAAAATGTGCATACGTGTTCCCATAATAATCCACATGAGATAATGAAAACGAAATTTCAAAAGAGATTTTCCGTGAATGTACGTTTAATACAGTTATGTGGTCAGCTTATAGTGCAGCCATGTTACGTCAGCGCTTGCCAGTCATGTGTCATGTATAATGCTTGGAAACCTAAGGACAATTATTACATGGCGAGCGAGTATTTTGTACTTCAATTTTATGGCTTCATGTCACTCACAAGTTAGTTTGATGTTACGTACATTATTAACATTACAGAAACCACATATTCCTGCCAGTTTTAATATGTATTTTGTAATCAACAAGTGTGTAACACCGGTCAAAGTTTCACACTTCTCTGGCCATTATCTCCGTAACCGTTAAACTTTGGACAAAGGTGTTTTGGGTTATATCGGCATACTTTAACATAAGGAACACCCTCCCGAAGTTTTGACCATTCCTCCTGGGACACCCTGTATATATATATATTCACAAGGCAAAGTTAAGATCTGTAGTCTCTCAAATCGATCTCTACAGAAATTACGAGATTTGACACCCATCATGATTCTAATAATTTTCTTTTGCAATATATTTTTACTGTCAGATGAACTACCCCAGATAATTATCCAATACTTCTGTGGGAACTGCCCACATTCAAGCAAGTGTGACAATGCAAGCTTCATTGCTTAGCAATGACGAGTAAACAGCGGTTGCTAGGCAAAGCCTACAACAATACGGACAGTGACATGTTTTCTATATGTCCAACTCTAGGTTACATAAGAAGATACATTGAGTGGAAGTTACAGTTCTACAATTCTAGTTCAGTGTTCAAGGAGTTCACTATTGTTATTGTTATTCTTCAATTCTTCAAAATCAAGTTCATCCGTGTATACTGTGCAACTGTAATAAATACTATAGGACAGTTCAACTAGTGGTTGTCTCTTCATATAATGACATCCCAAACTTCATCAAAGAGTGAAAGTAAGCACAATAGATTGATTTGAGAGTGTCAGTGTTACTAATATGTAACATGAATCTAATTGCATAACATGCTCTACTTAGCTTTGGAATCAACTGACTGATATGGTTTTTCCACTTTAAATGATTATCAATTTGCAAGCCAAGGAATTTTGTGTTTACTCCCTCTTCTATATATTTATCATTATATCCTATGTTTAATGGATATTTTGGTGAGTTTTTTGTTATAAATTTTATTACATTTGTTATTTCTAGGTTCAGGGACAGCTTGTTTCTAGAAAAAATTTACTCATTTGCAAAAGAACCTTGCTTGATAACATGCAGAAATCATCTAAATTTTTACTCCATGTTTTATTATTCTCCAGCTTCAATAGGTACTTTGGATTGAATTTGATGATTTTATTTCAATTTTGTGTTTTCTATCTGTTAGGTAGGATCTAAACCAATGTAACGTTGTTCCTTGAATGCCAAAAATATGTAATTTAGTTAATAAAATTTCATGATTTACACAGTCAAAAGCCTTTGCCAAGTCACAGAATATTTCACCAACATACATTTTTTTTATTAAAAGATTTCAAAACACTGTTAACTTAAAGGCTGCATTTTCAATGGAAATTCCTTTCCTAAAGCCAAACTGTTCTGGAACTAGTATATTGTTACTCTGAAAATAATGGCTTATTGTACGCCATAGCGATCATATTGGCAAGGAAGTTTTATATATTATTATTAAAATGTATACTTACTGTCTAATTTCATGCCAGGAATAGTCCGTTGTCATGTATTCTCCTTTTCTGGGTGTTTCTACGCTGGAGATGTTATTTTTAATATTGGCGCGTTTTATACGTGGAACCTATAATCAATGATATTTCAAAATAAACCTTGTTCTGAAGCTTTATGTTACATTATCAGTATATTTATATTGTTTATTCATTTTATATACTACTACATGAGAAAAATGGCGTGTATTATATGGCTATGTTAGACTTTCTTATGTAACTATGACTACAGGTGTTTCTTACTTCCTATTTGTCCAGTAATCAGCTGCAATAACAGATAAATAAAAGAAATCTCTGTTACAAACCGAATTTGAATGTCACTGTAATGATCAAATGTGATAACGTCCGGAATTACCAGTAAATCGGTAAGCAATATGTTAGATATAGTACATGAACTGTAAACATTCTTGAATTAATATTGTAGCTTATATGTGTAATGTCGGAAGGGTTGCAGAGAGGAACTGTGGCAATCTGATCTGGGTGGAAACCAAACAGCATTGGTATGCCAAATCCAGCATATAACGACGTCATTACGAACAAATGAAAAATATTTACCGACTTGTGTGCTGAAAGTATATGTACGAATATGATATTATGAATTACAATTCGCTATAGTAGTGATTTGAAGGTTAGAGACGAAAAGTAACCAGTTGTGCACTTTTACAGTGAGAGTGCAAGATTACGAAATTGATTAGAAGAATGGCGGCTGCAAATGAACCAGGCTCGTCTAAAAGCAGTAATGGAGAAGAAAAAGAAAAAGACGAAACAATGTTGGAGTGCAATATCTGTTTGGATGCTGCAAGGGATGCTGTGGTCAGCATGTGTGGACATTTATTTTGGTATGTTGGACAGTGAAATTCTACTTTCTTAAAGACATGTTGAGGCAGTGTCTTGTTATTGGTATTTGTGTGAAATAGTTCAAAAGGCAAAAGTGTTTGAAATGCAGTAGAAACTGGTCACATTGTGTACTGTTCTCCCTACCTACCGATTTGTGCCCCTTCAGTTTTGCTGTTGTGTATTCTGGTATGTCATCTGTGCCATTAAATTAAAATAAATGTGAACAGTTTCAATAAGATTAGGGTAAAAGTCTGACAGAATATTAAGTTTTATGAATAACAGTAATTTCTGGCATGGTTATACTTATTTTTTGCATGTTATACAATTCTGTGGAAAATGTCATCACATTGAAATGAAAACTGCTATGGTTTTAACAAAAATGTTGGGCTTTAAAAGTTCAAGGCAATGACAGCTGTTTTGCAAAGAAATCTGAGTTTGCTTTGCACGTTACTGAAGATACACATTGCAAATGGAGATGAGAATCTATCACCTATGTGTGAAGACTGGAAAGATTTTGTAAGATGTATTAGAAAATGGTAAATCCATGCCAGTATAGGAGGTATTTATGCAAGATAGGAGTATTCTAAATATATGGAGAAAGTGATTGTTCATGCATTATAGAAACAGTTTATATTTCTGGTATTTACAGAATTTCAGTGAATATTTTCTCTTAATACCATCTAGTCTCCTGTTTGAGTATGTGGGAAATTAGTTGAATGTTGTGTATCAGTTCTGTACACCATGGTATTAAACATAGGTCATTATGATGTCTTTAATTGATTAAAGAAAGACCAGAGCCTGTATGCCCCTTTTGTGGGGAGCCATGGGACTGTAAATATGAACCTGACCTTGTGAATAGCATACCTTTTCTGTTATTGTCACAAAAATTTGGAGGAAGAGCAATGAATATGTTGAATAATCAATTGTCAATTATGTATATATGGGGGTTTGAACTTTAACAGTGGTAACTATTTATTTACAGCTGATACAAAATAGATGCATGTTTCAAAGTTTTACTGTCCTTCACTGTAGTCACCAGCATTGTATACAACCCAGTGACAGTGATATGGAAGTCGTAGGATACCTTTGGCGGTACCAGTTGTGTTGATGGTTCAAATGGAGCGGTCTACTGCCTGAAGAATCTCTGGAACATTTCTGAAATGAATGCCATGAAGTGGTTCCTTCATCTTAGGAATCAAGTCGAAGTCACTAGGGCTTAAGTCCGGGGAGTATGATGGATGGTACAGCACTTCCCAGCCCCATCGATCGAACAAATCAGCCACAACTTGCATGCGGCTGAGCATGTCCTGCAAAATGATGGGTGGGTTCTGCAGAAAGTGTTGCCGCTTCTTTCTCAAAGCTGGTTGCAGGTTGTGTTCTAAAAATGAACAGTAATACTGCGCATTGACGGTCTGCTGTCAGGGAATGGTATGCGTTAGGATAACACCATCACAGTCGTACATAACTTTCACATTGCTGGGGTTCTGACAAACTTTTGATTTTCGTGGTGACCTGTAATGACTCCATTCATTCGATTGGCGTTTCATTTGTGGCTCATACAATTTGGCCCATGTCTCATCCAGTGTAAGAAAGCCTCTCCTTTGCGCTCCAAGTGGTAATGAGCAGCGTCGTATCATATCCATTTCAGCATTTCCGTCAAATCATGTGGAACCCATTTCGATGCAGTTTTTCTCATGCTCGGGCGTTCCTTCAGAATGTGAAGCACAGTCGTATGTGCTAATCCTGTCTCTTGGGCCAGCTCACGAATCGTATGGTGTCGACCACTCTCCAGTAATGCGGAAAGAGCATACACGTCTTCACTGACACTAGGATGACCTGGACGACCTGGCCGACACATGTCTGCCACATTTTGGTGTCCCTCATTGAAGGCTTTTACTCACCTTGCCACTGTTCTTTAAGGCAATGCAGATTCCCCGCAAGCCTCTTGAAGACCTTGATGACACTGTTGTGCTGTACGGCCTCTGGCACATTCAATCTTTATCCAACTCTGTTGTTCCTGTTTCAAAAACATCGTGACAACACTACATTAGACCGCCAGCTAACATGAGGCTCTGTTCTTTTTGTCACTGCGCATGCACGTGATGTGGGAAGGGAGAGTCAATTTTCCCTGAGGTAAGGTAGGTATGTAACTAACGTGTGGTATAAGTGACATTATTTGGTTCCATTGCATGGCATCTCTACAGCAGTGTTGCCACTATTAAAGTTCCAACCCTCATATGGTAAGGTTCAGTCTTCCAGCCTAGATATGAGATTTAACAACCTGATTTGAAATGCTGCATTGTTAGGGATTGCAATAGGAGAATTCTGTATACTTGAGAATGAATTTGGGGGAAAAAAAAAAGGAAAGCATATTTGCCCACAATTTTCTTATTCACTGCCTCTTAAACTGTTTTACTTTTTGCAGTTGGCCATGTTTGCATCAGTGGTTAGAGACTCGTCCAAATCGCCAGGTATGCCCTGTTTGTAAAGCAGCCATCAGCAAGGAGAAGGTTGTTCCTCTATATGGAAGAGGAAGCACCAAGCAGGAAGATCCTAGGTTAATCCACTTTACTGTTGAATTAACACTGTCATTTTCAGCATCTGTACTGCTGACTTACATATTCACTTTTTTTTTTTTTGATTATATAGTGATATATATATAGTATTTCATGGCAAAGAAATGAGTAGCAAATTATCTGCATACTTCCAAGGAATTAATAAAGGTAGCTTCATGCATTGATGAGGGGGCACACAGTAGCATAGTTGGTTGAGGCACTATGCTATAAGCAGGACAGTTGCAGGTTCAAGTCCTGGACTTTTTTCAACTGACCTAATCCTTCCAGCCGCACTATGGCCCTGGGGTCGACTCAGCCTCCAACAGAAATGAGTACCAGGAATATTCTTGGGGGTAAAGGGTGGCCGGTGCATAGGGCTCACAACCTAACTGCCGTCTATGAGCCGATTGTCTAGATAATGTGGGAACCTCAACATCTCACAACCCTATGGGCCTTCACGGCCTGTTACTTGGATACCTCTACATTTACTTTACTTTTTTCTTACATTGATGACAGAGGAAAAAACTGTGCCCAGAAAGCAATTCTGAGAGAGAAATATATCGTTTTCTCAGACCTTGGTCCATTCTGGGATGTGAAGTTCCTTATAGATAAGGGTGAAACAGGATAGGTTAACAGAACCTTCACAGGTTGCTACCCAGAAGGACATTCCAGATCAGGAAGAACCATAGAGAAAGACAGGAGTAGAGCCACATATACACAGAACTACTACATCCAGACTGCACATAAGAAAACCTTTTATATATGTTTAGTTTTAATGATTTAACATTTAACCATAAAGGTGAACACACCTTTTTATATATAACAGCAATACAGACTACTAAGAAAACCAGTATTCCTATATGTAATCACTGGTCAGTGTAGGAATACTAGCACATGAATACAGGTGAATGTAAACAGGTCAAATACTGGATGATGGCTTAATGAGCAGAAACATGTTGTAAGAAATGACGAATGAATGTGTCCATATTACCTATTGTGGCGATGGAATAAAATAAAAAAATTTCACACACAAGATACAAGGTTTCTAACTATTTTGAAGCCAAACTGTTAAGTATAGTGCGTGTAAGGCAGTCATTGGAAACCATGGTGGCTAGTCAGGAATCACGTGACAAATGTGCTGCAGAAAAACCCTTGAGTCATTTGATCGTTTTCCATGTGTAGAACATTAAGAAACTGATGGTTTTGTCATCATAATGAAGCCCTCATTATAATCCATACTCATTCTACCACATTTTCACCATATGTCCAGTATATAATGACATGTTACACATACGTATAGCTGTGACCTGCAGGGAGTAGTTACACAAACACTTAACGATTTTCTCTTTTTCCTTTAGAAATAAAGTTCCTCCTCGGCCACCTGGACAGCGTTCTGAGCCTGAAAATAACAGTGTAAGTATGCCTGTATATCATGTTTAATTATGGCTTGTTGTCTCCTGATTACTTCACAGGTAACAGTTATAGAGTACCTTATTACAAGAACAGAAGTATGATAAAATAATTTTTAACTAAAATATCATAAATTTCCAACTTGCAAGAAGTAATCTAGATAATACACAACTGGATATGAATTCAAGATGGGTTCATGAAGCTTAAAGACCAGAGGCAGGATTTTGTGAGCCTGTTAACCTTTGGAAAAGATGAGGAACAACTTGACCTACTGTGTGATTATTAGCTTATAGAGAACTCTGTTACATGGAGTTTGTGAGGGCTGCTAACTTTCAGTGTGTCACTAGCTGTCATGTTTTACTGTCAGACTCTTCTTTTTGTAGGGATTTCCTGGTTTTGGATTTGGGGATGGTGGTTTCCACATGTCATTTGGAATTGGTGCCTTCCCATTTGGATTCTTCACCTCTACCTTTAATTTTGGAGAACCAAGGCCTAGTGCAGGTATAAAAATACATTAGCTGCCTTTGGTAGGATATTTGCTTCATAAACTCAGGTGAATATAGTGTGAACTAAAGTACTGTATTTTCCCTTCTAGCTCCTCGAGGAACTCCGCAGTTTGAAGAAGAACAGTTTTTGTCAAAAGTATTTTTATGGGTGGCTGTTCTTTTCATTTGTTGGCTCTTGATGGCATAGTATTGATCTGGTATAATTTTACAGAAACCTACTTTAGCATATTTTACTTTCTGGTGACCGCTGAAAATTATAATAGTACATCTCAACAATCTGAGCTTTTTGGTAAGCAAATGTCATTTGGGGAACTGAAGTAGGGGCTAGTAAGAATTTATATTGAGTCTCTTTATATTATATTTTAATACTGTAGAACAAAAAAATAATTATATACTGTACTGGATTTTTTCAATTGACCTAATCCTTCAAGCTGCACTATGGCCCTGGTGTTCACTCAGCCTCTAACTGAAATGAGTACCAGGAATTAATTAAATAATTTTCCTGGGGAGTAAAGTGCGGCCGGTGCATAAGGCTGACAACCTTACCGCCATCTTTGAGCTGATTGTCTAGATAGTGTGGGACCCTCAACGTCTCACAGCCCTATGGGCCTTCACAGCCTGGTACAGGGATAGCTTTACTTTACTTATGTGAAGATATGGTTGTCTGGGTTGTAATGCTGTATAGTTCAGAGAAAGCCTGACATACTGGAGGAACATCATATCACCTTCATCTGCAGGGCTGTGCAAGAAACCAGCAGAAGTAGGTGGCAAGCATGTTCCTCTGAGACATCAGGCTTTCTCCAAACTACATGGTATTACAACCCAAAAAACCATAATCTTCATAGCCACCATTGTGAGAACCTTAAATCCAACTCTTCTGCATTTAAAATCTGAAATGTATGGTTGCATATTCCTGGAGACAATCTGCAAGAAATTTAAGGGAAATATCAAATTGTGAAATTTTGAAGTGACTATATAAAAACGTACTATACATCAAAAGGCATCCATGCACACAGCCCTATCTGTAAGAACTGATTTCACTAATAAATTTTAATATATGTTTTTGTATGTGTTCCCCTCATTTTGATTTTTGCATTTTAACATATATTTTGAAACCACTTTTCTTTCAGTTTTTTTAAATAGAATGTCTACTTATTTTTGCTCTCTTCTCTGAATAAACAAATTACAGGTTTAAGTCAATATGTGTTTACAAGACAATGTTCCATATTTCTGCATTACTGTTCCTGTAAGAAATGCTTATATTATCAGGCTTGTGTCCCCCCATATCAGTGTTTAAAAATGGCATGAGGCCTAGGGGACATAGCTGGTATGTTGTTATCCTCTTGGTGGTATGTTGTTATCCTCTTGGTGCTGACTTTTTCTTTCTGATATTACTAAAATAATCTCTAACTTATATCTTCATTATGGACAGTTTCATTATTAGTATTCTAACAAAAATTCCTAAAAAATAAAATGAAACAGGGCATTCACCCACTGAAAGAAAAAATCAACTGGAACTTGACTGGGAATTTTGTATTTGTACCTTTATAAAGGTCTTTTTCATCACCTGTTTCAAACAAATCTGTGGTGAATTCTGGTAATGTATTTTGATTTGTTGATCATATACGATGGGGTACCCAAAAGAAACCGAACTCATTTTTTTGTGGGCAGAGCTTTCGTAGTACCGTGTTTAGCCGCTGTGAGCGCATAGAGCTAACATTCCTGAGTCGATAAGCTGACTACCGTTGCTTCAGAAGGTAAGGACTAGTTTCGGCAGAGTTTATAGTGACAACTGTTTTGTGTGAACGTCATTTTTGCAGTGGCTGATTTTCGTGTGTCGACGAAATTCTGCTTTTTGCTCGGGAAAAGTGGAACAGAAACTCTTGAAATGTTAAAACGGCGTACAAGGACGATGCTATGGGGAAAACTCCAGTGTTTGAGTGGTTTTCCCGTTTCAAAAATGGTGAAATGTCAATTGATGACAAACCTCGTTCTGGTCGTCCTTCCACGGCCCGAACACATGAAAATGTTGACAAAATTCGTGACATCATCAAGGAAGATCGACGACGGACCATTGAAGAAATTGTGGAGCTGTCGGGAGTGACTTGGAGCTCAGCAGCCAGATTTGTGGCTGTCGGGTGACTGGTTTTTCCATCATGACAATGCCCCTGCTCACACAGCCCTGTCTGTATGACAATTCTTGACCAAAAATGGTATGACCCCTGTTCCTCACCCTCCATACTCACCTGACCTTGCCCCGTGCGACTTTTTTTTGTTTCCTCGAATGAAAAGAGACATGAAAGGAAAGCGTTTTGCTGATGTTGCTGATGTGAAGGAAAAAACGACGGAGGCACTGTCAAGCATCTCAAAAGATGAATTTAGACAATGTTTTGAAAAATGGAATAAAAGACTAGACAAGTGTATTAGTGTAAGTGGAGAGTACTTTGAAGGGGATTGAAGGTTTGTGCTTAAAATTTGAATAAATAAGTTTAAAAAAAATAAGTTCGGTTTCTTTTGGGTACCCCCTCGTACTCCACATTTATGATTTTGACAATCCTGGAATAATCTGACTAGCAGTTTAGTAATAAACTATTTGCAAAGGAAACCCTGTTTCAGGGAAGTTAGGCTACTTTAAATTATAAAGGTCCAAAAACAGCTTATCCAGTAACAATTTGTCACCTACCTTACAGACAGAGGAAGATCTTTGTTTTTATAATCTGTAATTTACAATGTTAACTGTTCTGTTTATTAATATATTATTAGATTGTTCTGTGGTATGATTAATCTTGAGATACTATACTAATATCTGCAAGGGTTTTAAAACCCACCAGTTACAGTGTGTCCTCACAACACAGTTTTGAACATCTCCCACTGAACATGACACGCAGTGGAACCTGTGCATTGTAGGAGGACATTTAACGCATTAATATTGCCCTTCAAATAGATTACTGAGTTTTCTGTATAAATAAAATGACTTCCTTTCCAACTGAATGTGTGTTCAAGTTTCCGCATTCCCCATTGCTGTCATCTATGGTGTTCTTGAATACTTGAATTGCTTTGGGATGTGCTGTGTAATGGGAATATGAGTGGATTTTCTAACCAGTAGTAGGATTAAAATAATTGTTACAAATATTATGTTTTTGGACATTATTCACTGTCTTGTATTTAATATAAACATTCTGTTTATTTTTTAAAACGTTTCGGAGACTGGATTCTGTCCCTGTCCTCAGGTAAAACCTACTCAGTTGGATCCAATAGATAGAGCTACTAGTTAGCTATACCCTAGCCCCCGGTCAAGGGATAGGGGCTAGCTCTATCTATTGGACCGAACTGAGTAGGTTTTACCTGAGGACAGGGACAGAATCCGGTCTCCGAAACGTTGTGTTTTAAAAAAGAAACGGCGGTTTTTTGAAAAATAGACAAGATGACGGTAATGTCCAAAAACATAATACTTGTAGCAATATACCATCATCACAAACTTTTAAATCCTAATTAAAATAATTGTAACTTGTAAATAATTGTAATTTGACTTAAGAATAGGAATGAGTAACAGTAACATGACAGGACGATAAACGTCTGATAGATTTCTGTATTATATTGTCTTCCCAATTTCCTGTTGGAAACAGTGTTGTAGTATTTGTGTAAGGGGTGTATGAGAAGTATTGTAGCAACTGCATATCTTTTAAGTCATTAAGTTGACAGCAATGTAAATGGACAACTCAATTTCTAAATAAAGATTTGTATCTTATACTCTGATTTATTTTACTAGCAAATATGTCATATTTGTTATATGTCCTTGTACTTAAATAAGCAAGCACTATGCCATGAAGGTGTATGGAGGAGTGGATGTATAGACCTATGTCTTCTTGACCTTGGCACTGGCTAGAGGTGAGTGGTCAGTCACGCCCCGGCTGCTTCACCCCCGGGGAAAGAGCCCCTGGTAGCCATTGGAGAGGAGGTTGGGTGGACCTCTGAGCCGGTGTCAATGACATGGAGAAGTGAAAATTCCTGACTACACCAGGACTCAAACTCTGACCCCTTGGTTGTCCAGCCAGTAGCCAGTCACTATATCAACTGCTGTCCCGGCTCAGCATAGTTGGTATAGTGACTGACTACAGGCTGGGCAGCCAAGGGGTCAAGGTTTGAGTCTCAGTAGGGTCAAGAATTTTCTCTTCTCCACGTTGTCCAGACCAGCTCTGGGGTCGACCCAATCACCTATGTGGCTGAGCTCACAGGAGGCATACACAGACATACAAAATGTATTCCCTGATACAAGTGCCTCAATTTTTCCAATGACTATGTTGAGAAGTAGTTTAAGTATGTACAAATTTTTTGTATATAATTTGTTTTATTAACAACTCCAAACAGCCCTCATACATTACCATTTTTTTATATTTCACCATAATCATCCTCCCATTTAACCGAACAGCCCAACTGATATGGAGTAATTAAGGAATCTAATAACCAGCCTTTAACAGGAAGCAGGCATTTCTCTCAGAACTTCATTTGTCTCATAATGAGCTCTAAATCCTGGAATTTCATTCATTTATGACTGAGCATAACCAAACAAGGAGATGAAAACATACATCAGTTTCTATCCTAAAATATCATAGGCTGCATCTGTTCTAAGACTGATTTCTTATCATGTTACTTTAGATATTTTTCTTTTAGGTTGCTCTTCAAAGAGTCCATTCTTAACATGTAATAATGCCACTTGCTTACTAATGCTTGGATTCTTTCTCCTAAAGCATATATATACACAAGGGTTGGAACTTTAATAGTGGCAACACTGCTGTAGAGACGCCATGCAACAGAACCAAATAATGTTGCTAATACCATACATTAGTTACATACCTACCTTACTTCAGGGCACGTGGCCTCTGTAGTCTAGGGGTAACGTTCCCACCTCATGATTCAAGGTATGCCGCGGGTTCAAACCCGGCGGAGGTCGTGGAATTTTTAAGGGTGGAAAAATTCAGGGAACAAGTCCTCTGGAAGGGACTTTAAGCCGTGGGTCCCGTGTCGTAGATTTACGGCACGTAAAAGATCCTCATGTCTCTAGGAGACCTCTGAGCAAAATTAGGCAAAGTTTCCCGCCCAAGTAGTTTCCAATGCCTCCGGTAGATGGGGAAGTTATCAGGTACCACTGCTAGCCTCGATGGCTGAACGGGGCTGATAGTGAGCACCAGTACCGGCAGGGTACTGACTGGTAGAATATCAAAGGGGGACGTACAATAGACTATTAGTCTACGTCCCACCCCCTCCAATAATAATAATAATAAATACCTCAGGGCAAATGGATTCTCTCTTCCCACATCATGCACATGCACAGAGACGAAAAGAACAGAGCCTTGTGTTAGCTGGCGGTCTAATGTAGTGTTCTCACGATGTTTTCAAAACAGGAACAACGGAGTTGGATAAAGATTGAATGTGCCAGAGACCTTAGAGCACAACAGTGTCATCAAGGTCTTCAAGAGGCTTGCGGGGAATCTGCATTGCCTTACAGAACAGTGGCAAGGTGAGTAAAAGCCTTCAACGAGGGATGCCAAAATGTGGCAGACATGCGTCGGCCAGGTCGTCCTAGTGTCTGAAGAAGTGTATGCTCTTTCTGTGTTACTGGAGAGTGATCTATGTCATGTGATTCGTGAGCTGGCCTGAGAGACAGGATTAGTGCATATGACTGTGCTTCATATTCTGAAGGAATGCCTGGGCATGAGAAAAACTGCATCACTATGGGTTCTGCATGATTTGACGGAAACGCAGAAATGGCTATGATATGACACTGCTCACAACCACTTGGAGCGCGAAGGAGAGGCTTTCTTATGCTGGATGAGACATGGGCCAAATTGTATGAGCCACAAATGAAACGCCAATCGAATGAATGGCTTCATTACGGGTCACCACGAAAATCAAAAGTTTGTCAGAACCCCAGCAATGTGAAAGTTATGGTGATTCTTGTGTATGACTGTGATGGTGTTATCTTAAGGCATACCATTCCCTGATAGCCGGCTGTCAATGCACAGTATTACTATTCATTTTTGGAACACAACCTGTGACCAGCTTTGAGAAAGAAGCGGCAACACTTTCTGCAGAATCCACCCATTATTTTGCAGGACATGCTCAGCTGCATCCAAGCTGTGGCTGATTTGTTCGATCGATGGGGCTGGGAAGTGCTGTACCATCCACCATACTCCCTGGACTTAAGCCCTAGTGACTTCGACTTGATTCCTAAGATGAAGGAACCACTTCGTGGCATTCGCTTCAGAACTGTTCCAGAGATTCTTCAGGCAGTAGACCGCTCCATTCGAACCATCAACACAACAGGCACTGCCAAAGGTATCCTACGACTTCCACATCGCTGTCACCGGGTTGTAGACAATGCTGGTGACTACATTGAAGGGCAGTAAAACTTTGAAACATGCGTCTATTTTGTATCAGTTGTAAACAAATAGTTGCCACTATTAAAGTTCCAACCCTCGTACGAGGGGGACCCAAAAATAACCGGAATTTATTTTTGCATTTTATTGAACTGTATATTAGTCCCCTTCAATGTATTGTCCATGTGCATTAATGCACTTGTCCCAACGCTTTTGCCACTGCTCACAACAGTGCTGGAATTCTTGAGGCTGGATACTGTTTCTTTGACTTCATCCACATCACGGAATCGCTTTCCTTTCAGACTTCTCTTCATCCGTGGAAACAAAAAGAAGTCCGATGGAACCAGGTCGGGTGAGTAAGGTGGATGAGGCACAATAACCATGTTGTTGCTTGTCAAAGCTGTGTGGGCTGGAGCATTGTCGTGGTGAAGCAACCAGTTCCCATTTCTCCACATTTCGGACCGTTTTCGTCGCACACTCTCTCGTAATCTTCGTAACACATCCAGGTAAAAATGTTGGTTCACTGTTTGTCCTGGCGGAACGAACTCTTTGTGGACAATGCCA
>NW_019744415.1:607576-644728 GCF_002891405.2 Cryptotermes secundus
AACCTTCGGTTAAAATTCGCTGGACCGTGCTCCATGAGATGTTCGTTTCCTCAGAAAGTTGATCAATGGTCTTTCGACAATCTTCATCAATTGCACGTTTGATTTTGGCAATGTTTTCGTCATTTCTTCCTGTCAATGGACGCCCGGGGCATGGCATGTCTTCTATTGACATGTTGCCAGATTTGAAACGGGAAAATCACTCGTAGACCTGTGATTTCCCCAAAGCATCATCATTAAAGGCTTACCGAAGCATCCCAACAGTCTCGGCTGCAGTTTTCCCTAAGAGAAAGCAAAATTTCACACACACACTCTTTGTTCCTTCTGGTCGGCCATCTCACTAATCGCCAAAGGATTGAAAGAGGAATGCACACAACAGAGTACCACAGACAAACCACTTAACTCAGACTGACGCCAGCTCACTAACAGTCGCGGGAGACCCCCAGCTAACACCACCTAGCAGCACAACTCGTAACTACAAAGCATGCGCGCGCAACAGGTCAGTTCCGGTTATTTTTGGGTCCCCCGTCGTATGTAATGCACTTTGTACTGTATTGCATATGTGGTCTGTCAATGTTTATCCACAGACTCACCTTAAAAAGCACATCTGTGCTGTTCCCACTCTCCTTCTTTCAGATCTATTAAGAGCCCAGTTTTCACTTCCAAACATTAGCACAACAGCTGCTGTTACTTTATAAAATGTAGTCTAGGGTAACAGCAGTCACTATGCTAATGTATGGAAGGACAGTCTTTCAGATGGAACAGGCTAATAAAAGCCTACCTTAAAGTTGACATTTCTATAGAAAGTTTTAATATTTAATTTATATTATGATCAGTGCAACTGATTTCCAAGGTGCTTTATTTTGTAAACAAAACCGGATTTATGTTATGCCTTCCCTCATTTTCCCATGTAATTATATCGTCCAAAAGATCTACCTTAGAACTGTGCATTTCCCAAGATCTCAAACAACATTTCAGGACTCAACATATCAATGGCTGCCATGGTGGTATTAATGATGGTATGAAATTAGGAACTACAGTTCTGAAGGAACTTCCAAGGTAAGAGGTTCCAGGATCCACTGGATAAGAGGCTGGATGCCCCTACCAGGAACTGAATCCCAGATCTCCAGTTTTCCAGCCCACACCCTAGTCACTATATTGAACTACGTATTTCAGTCAACAGTGTAGTTTATTTTATCTTAACACTAATTGATTGTGTGAATTCAGCATGTGATGAATTTACTGTAAGAAGAAGAGGCGATGTGCTATTTTATATAACTTAATGTAAGCTTGGATTAACTGAGAAAACTTATCTGAAAAAATGGCTTTCAGAGAAATCAAACCTGCATGATTCTTCTTGTTTAATGACTAACATGATTTGAGACGAAGCATACCTGCACTTCTCCACAATTAACAATAAGTGAACATTATACATGTGTACTGACAGAATTTTGCCTTCAACCAATACAATAAGAACAAGTTATACTGCATTATTTATTTCTAAGCACATTACATTACCATTACAGATGACACTACTGTAAAGTCAAATATTACAATTCTGACATGGTAACAAGTGTTCTACAATCAATCACAAGATATGCTCATGAATTTCCAAACACTGACCATATATTTGCATGTCTAAGTCACAAAATATTGAAGCTTTGAAAGCTAACAGGCATTACACTTGAAGAATTACAATAAGAGTCAAAAGATTAGTAAACAATGAAAAATTCAGGCTAGGGTAAACAAAAGTTATTCTGTTCTGCTACACACTGAGTTCAGAGATGAGATTAAGATACAGTAATACTGAGACTTAATGTATGTTACTGTATATGGTTGTATCACAGCTTGTAGCTTTCATGGAGGAGCATCTGGGTTTGCTTTCCATTTATAATCTTGAACTAAACAGTAATCAAATCACACTGTGCAGGGTTCTCTTCTATTATGTGTTGACTAGACAATGTTCTTGTTAACTAGGTAACAGTTTGTTTTTAACACAAATTTAAAAAGATTACAATAGCAGCACAGAATACAGAAAGAACTTTTTAACAGTCTGGTAATCTGATACACATCAAAGCACAACTGATGGCTAAGTGCTTTTCACACAAAATTACACAAAGCAAACAGAATTCTACTTCAGAAGTTCAACATTGTGTTAGATGGCGATCATACACACACTTAAAATACAGAATAACATTATTTTTCTGTAGTTCAGATAGAGGGGTTAAAAATGGCAGAAAACCTGTTCCAAGTGAAAATTTGCAAACACCACTAGACAAGTAATGAAATTGAATAATGAATAGTTCCTACAAGGAAACCATGCATCATATTCACTTTTACCTCCTAGAAGCAACAATTCACTGCTTACATCTACATTATTTCCTAGCAGCAAGTAGACATGTGCAATTTTGGCATATAAACATCCATCTATACTGCACCTCACATTCTGTTCACTTTCACAGTGACAATATAAAGACAAATTATGTAACATTTACACCTCATAAGCAATATCCTCAGTCATACACAACATACTTATGACACAGTGACAATGTGGCTTTTATCTCAGAACAATATAAACACATATTTTATAAAAGAGAAATGCCATCAAAATGTTCTAATTATGTCACTTTCATGTTCTCACTCCTTGCTGTCCTTGTACAACTTTCATATATTAATATTCACACTTCAATATCTTCATCTCTTATCATTATATAACACTACATGTTTCAACCTAATTGGCCATTATCAGGTGTATAAGATGCTGGATTAAAAGAACCTGCTGCTTTGTTATCATGCTGTTCTGCTTCTCATTTTGTTGTAAAATGCTCCTAAAATGTATCATTTTGAAGTAAAATGAAAAGCAGAACAGCATGATAACAGAGCAGAAGGTTCCTTTAATCCAACATCTTATACACCTGATCATGTCCAGTTAGTCTGAAACACATAGTGCTGTATAATGAGAAGAGATGAAGACGCTGACGTGTGAATTTAATACATCGACAAAGTTACACAAGGACGGCAAGGAGTGAGAACACAATGCTGAATACACAGTGCAACAGTATGCTGCAGTATAATAGTCTAATCATGTAGTATAAGCTTCTACAGCACAAGTGTACCATCCAACTAATTCCGGATGGAGTTTATGGTAAAATGCATATTACATAGGCAGTGCATTACAGAATAAGATTCAGTGTTACATCACCATATCAAATAAACAGTGTTTATCAAGAAGCTATTACTTGAAGGTTTCAAAATTAATGTGATGTGAAAGAAATGTTTTTATATTATTTAATAATTTATCTCAAGAACTGGCAGAATGCCTTACTGGCTGGTATCATCCTGTTTCAAACACTCTGGATTAAATTCAATAGTTACTGTTTATTACAGACTAAAAAGCATGAAATTACATATTTATCACTGTCAAATGATCAGTAACATTTCTGCAATCAACACATACATGAAGATTGTATCATAGCCTGCCACAAACCACCTGACTGCCCAGGCTGGACACATTCTCCACACAAAGCGCGTGAATGCATGCGCACATACCTGTGCAGACCACCATCAACGAACCAAAAGCCCAACAAATCACATATAAAACCCACCCAAATCACAGATGCTGGAAATGCTCCCTGTTATATACACATTCCTAGACCCTCCATAAGAGGTTCAACATTCAGGCACCATCAGATTTCAAGTTGGTCTCTTTCTGAAAAAAAGGAGACCAACTTGATACTGAAAGCCTAGTCTCCTATGCAAATAGTCTAAGGGAGTTCACAGGAGAATGTTCAAGCCTAGCACCAATTTCATCCCGTTTCTCTTCAGTGAGCACTCAGCATTTTGATTGTTATTTTTATATCTAACATTAACCATGTATGTCTTATTTATTTATGACCGTGTGAACAGTTTTTATTTGGACCCATAACATCTGAAATTTATGCTCGAATGTTCTCCTTACTTTCCACATAGACATACATCAATACTACTGCCAATTGTATATCATATGTTGCATTTATAAAAAGTAATGTGACAAACTGAATATTAAAGTCAGTAACGGGATTTGGATTATGGCAAACAGGCAAATAATTCATAAGCTCACTTCATAGAAGCTATTCAACAATTTATTGGAATGATACTGGAGAGAAATTACAATGTATAGTAACTACAGGCCTGCAATCCATGTCATTAATCCAAACATGCACAACATGAGGTGACACAAGGAATGAATCCACCCTAGTGGCCAAATGATTTGTGGTTGGATCTAAATTGCTCTGTATAACAAATATAATATCCTGCACCTAAGACAAAAAGAAAATTGTAAATTTTGAGAAATATGCAAAAAGTACTATCATTATTCATCTTACTAATCTTCTCTCGACCTTAAATTACGTCCACACAATAAGAGAAATGGTATAACCACTAAAATAAAATGAGAGGGTACTTCAGAAGGCTTGTCCATGGTCCACCAGTGGGACTGTATGCTAATTTTAGCCCTTTATTGCACAAAAGGTGCACATCCTATTTATAAGGCACAACTCGTCTTGGCCACGCAGATCACCAATTAATCTCACAGATACTGAACATGCCTCTGCATACACAGCAGATCGCACTGTATCAGGAAAATTGATCACAGTCCATAAATGTGCACATGAAAGGTCAAAGAAAGAGAACGACTCATAAAACACACTTCATGCCTAAATTTCCACCTACATTCTTGCAGTCTTTATGGGTGCTGTGTGAGGGAGGGGGGACTTAATGCATCTTCCCACACTCTTATGAACAGTTACTTTCTGAAAGAGTTTCAAAGTCACATTTGATAACAGGGATCACACTTTCCATAAACCCAATGGTATAATTGGGGGTTACATTCCAATGACAAAAGAAATACAGAAATCGCCAATTTTACTTCTGAAACAAAATAAATGGCATCACTGGAGACCCCAAAATAACAAGGGAACATTTTTACTTTCGTCTTCTTTCCTCTTAGCTTATTTGATTCCAGGCTATTCAGGTGGATTGAAGGGAATTTTATGGGGAGTGAATGAAAGATGATATTTTTCATTCATAAAGTACTTCAGATGACCGAATTTGTATTTCAATGGAAAATCAAGGGTAAGTTTGTATAAGTGAAACTTCATTGTGTGAACTTTCATAAAATGAGTACTATCTGTATACCAAATATTACTCCAATGGGAAGATTCTGAAAACAGTTTGCAGCACCAGCTATGTTTCAATACAGAGACCCACAACTCTAGGGCAATATGTAAAATATTCTTAAACGGCTTAAATTTATGTAAGCAAAAACAGTTCTGGCTCAGGAAAATCCTGGCAGTGCCCGTGGTAATACTATGCTCAGCTGCTACTGCTGACAGGCTTTCTACAATTTCCTTCCTTCTAGATATTCAAAAATTAATAAAAGCCTGTACATAGACCTATACTAGGTTACTGTAAAACCCTATCCTGCATGGGATATACACACTGCAAAGTGAATGAACCTGTATTCACAGGCATAACATGCCCATACAATGTGGGTATTGATAATATAGGGCAAAAGTGACAGAAAAATAGTCATGAGTCAGAAGTCAGTGTTTATAAGTCTACAGTCTTGAGTATTATTGATAGATGTTGTTACCATGCAACAACTAGTGTAGACTTGAAGAAAGCAGTCTTCTGGGATGTGGCACTGTGTAGATGTGGTGTTAACCACTGCCATGAAAACCTCAATCTTACATAGTATAGACTTAGTGCTTGCAGTAACGATTTGTAGTGTGTAAATCAGTGAGAATGTTATAGATAGCTATAGTTACAAGTTACAACTGTTCAACAAATCCAATCAATCCAAACCCCATGTCTAGTCACTAACATGTGACAATATAAAACTTCTTTATTGAAACCGTCACAACACAACTATATTTGGCAGAGCCAAAATTGGCACTGACCTTAATATAGTTGTGCTGTGACGGTTTTAATGAAGAAATTTTATATTATAACACAACAGGATGCATGAAATGAAAATGTGACAATATCTTCGCCAATAGGTAAAAGATATACTGATGAATTGGCAGTGTTCATCTCTATGTACTATTCAAACATGGGAGCATCAACATGAGTTACTGACACAGACCATTAAAGCATCATCATAAAGTTACACACAATAGTCATATTTGAAATTACCAGTCCACTACAACTGGCATACCATTTCTGAATCTTATCAGATTAAAAAATTTTGAACCTGAGGCAAAAGTGGACAAGCCAGTTTTGACGCTAAACACTCGTATCTTAAATTTGATTTGTTTCATTCTGGTCCGTCACACTAACAATTATAGATACAAACCACTCCGTCCAATGTGACATAAGTTTTTACTATGTTAAAACTTATCTCCCTTACATGTTTCGGTCCTTACGGGCCATCTTCAGAGGAACATCAATACAAACTGGAAACTACCATCACAATAGGTGTTTTGATTTAAAATACATACACATATCCTATAATGCACAGTCGAACGTTTCACAATCACAGCAGCTTCCTGGTGTTGAAAGTTTTTAAAAGTTTCTAGATGTTATTTAAAATACCTTTATTGTCAATAGTTAAAATTTTTTAAACCACGCAGGTTTGTGTCCGTACTCCTACCGTCCTTGTATGGGGCAGATTTTGTGCCACCTGTCTATCTTGATGAGGAGGTTCTTGATGTCATCCAGGGTTTGTTCGTGGCTTGCTGTGTTTTCACTCACATGCAAGGGAGATAAGTTTTAACGTAGTAAAAACTTATGTCACATTGGACAGAGTGGTTTGTATCTATACTCATATCTTACTTTGTAAAAGTTTGGATATATCCTCTACTCGCTCTTTCACAAAAATTTACATAAAGCTAATAACTTAGTTACAACTTCAAGCTTTGAATTAATAATAATTTAAACACTTTGTAATCTGAATTAAAGGAATACTCTTAAGACACATTGCTGACTGAGTTAAGTGTATGGCTGTGCAAGTGGAACCCAATGACCTTTCCAATAAATGTTTAGATTCACTCTCGACTTCACTAAGCATTCTCTGATGAAACTGACTTTCAGCCATATAAATCACAATTTGACCATCTCATGTTCCCTACTTACCTAATTTCCTGAAACTTTCCACCCTAGATCAACCTTCTATCACAATTCCTGAAAAAAATCAGGTGGTACCCTTTAATAAATCCAAATAAAACTTCCCTACCCTACCTTGAGGTGACTAATAACAAATAAATTACTAAGACAAAAGTGGTGGAAAGTTAAAGGTTCAGTAAAAAAGTAAAAGTAAAGCTATCCATGTACCAGGCTGTGAAGGCCCATAGGGTTATGAGACGTTGAGGGTCCCACATTATCTAGAAAATTGGTTCAAAGATGGCGGTAAAGTTGTCAGCCATATGCACCGGCTGTGCTTTACTCCCCAGGAAAATTATTTAATTAATTCCTGGTACTCATTTCTGTTAGAGGCTGAGTGAACCCCAGTGCCATAGTGTGGCTGGAAGGATTAGGTCAATTGAAAAAAATCCAATAACCTCATCAGGACTTGAACCCGCAACCTTCTGGCTTGTAGCATAGCCCCTCAACCAACTACGCTACTGTGTGCCCCCAAAGGTTCAGTATTATTTGGAATTAACTATCAACTTCTGCAAGCCTATGAATGATGTTAAAAAGTTCTTTTTCATGATATCAATATTGCAAGTGCTCCACTTTTTTTTTAACCTCTCCAGATGACATGTTATTCCTTACTGACCTCCTGGGAATGAGATTTTTTATTCCATCATTACTGGCATTTATTTACCAACTGCTAAAGTTAAAGTACAAATTCAAGTTATGTGATATGTGTAAGTTTTAAATATTTACTGATGCAAAACAAAACATCAGAACCATATCGGAGTAAGGCCTGGACCTCTATATTATGAATCATGCAACCTTATCTCCTTGGCTATGAAGATGCAGTATCTGCCATGGTAAATATACAGCAGCCATACTAAGCAGAAAACATCTAAAGCCTATACTTCAGAAACTAAGACCTACTGGACAAAGGGGAAGACATGGGTCTCTTTATTCTCCGTCTAATTTTCAAGCAAAGAATCCACACCAACTATGAATACATACACACCAAGATGGCTGACAGTTTTTTGAGAACTTTCCTCATTCTGGTGTTTGTAGCATATATACTATAGCATAAATATTGAAACTTAAATTTTATTCTTAATGCTAGAAAAAGGTTACAATGCCTCTTAAAAGAGAATAATGTACATCAATTTACTTCAAATTAGGAACTACTTTTTGAACACCATTAAAGCCACACAGCATTCTTCTTAAGACAAAAGCTTCACATGCTATGAAGCCATAGCAGACAAATGCTCTGCTGCAACAAAAACAGGAGAAAAAGGTGTGTTATATTTCAGAGAGACAAATAAAAATAACACACATTTCTTCCATCCATGTTAACTTATTACAGATGTGCTTTTATGGGAGATTATTCACTCTAAGGGAGTACATACAATATTACTTACAGTACTCACAGATATAAGTATATTACAGATTTTGTGAAAATTGGTATTATATTGTGCAACTTATAAACAATGGTCCCTAGAAGTGGGAGATCTCTTTGAATACACAAGATTTTTCCTTCATAGGGTTGCCTATAGAAGGTATGATGCACCCATGTTCAAATAACACAGAGAGAATATCAAATGTTTTTCATTTTGTGTCTATTATAGCAGTAGTGGTACTGCTAATACATTAACTAGTATGAGAATGAAATGTTACAACCTTACACAGTGCAACAGGATGCTGCAATTTAACATTATAAATGTTAAAATGCTGAGTTACCTGGACATCTATTTTCTCGAGGAACTGAAAAGAGGAAGGTAATCATAACTGGTATTCTTGAAACTGTCTCATGATTCACCCACTATCCTTACTCAGAATATCCTGGACAAAATTCAGGCTCAGTGCTGTACAGTGTTAATTATTTATCACTGTTTTTCTGGACTGTGTGACAAGTTTTGCATACAATTCTTATGTTTCTCTGAAGTTTCCAGCACCATATGGAATTGTCATGACTCTGTGGATGCAATAATAATGTATTTTATATGTAGGGAAACACAAATTTCATTTTAAGACATTGCTGAAGGGATCACTGCTAAGCTGACTGGTGAATGAAAGAGGCAGTCTTTTGTGCATGCTACAACAAAAGAAGTGCATTGAACAATAAGGAATGTGATGAATAAAAAGTGAAACTCATGTTAGTACAAGAATCCAACTATATAGAAAATACTCCTAGAAACTGACAGTGCCTATCAAAAGTCTTCATGCTGTAAGTTAGGCTGCGCTTCACTGTCTGGCTTCTTTCTATGGAACCCCCTTTTAGTGAGGAGGTCATTGCAGTCCTGGCGAGATAATGGAGCCAGATCAATGCGTTCCAGTTCCTTGTAATATGCAAAGAAAGCAACATGTACTACAGTGTAACTAATGAGTTCAGTGACAAAGAATTCTTTAACTTCAACAATATTCTATTATATGTCATAGTCTCAAGTCAGTTAATATTTATAGCTTACCTTATCATGCATATCTAGCAATACAAGCTCTGGGGAGGCACCTTGAATATGCTTGAATTCTACATTTTCACTGAGCTGAAGTTAAGAACAATTACTAGTCATGTCTGACAAAACACACACCAATGAGAATGATGAGGTAGAATAAATGACACAAATCTATATGAAGACTATTACAATATTATTCATGCATTTATTACATCTTAGGTGTCAACTGATATACTTTCCAGTTTCCTGTAAGAATGGTACAGATCCCATGCATTAGCACTAGCAGAGCTATCTTTTACCGCAACAGCTGCTGCCACTGTGGACCTGGTTTTGCTAACACTGTATTCAGTTTGAACTTCAGCTGTTTTAATATTCCTATGATGACCTTTCCCGATAGTAATATATTCATAATATTCATTATCAGATTCTACTGCTTCACCTTCTTCTGTTTCCACATCCACATTCAAAGATGGCAGAGTCAAATGGAAAATAGTGGGTGTTTCTTTCAGAGTGATGAGAATGTTACGAGGGGGTAGAAATTCTGGAACTTCAGGCTCCTCAGGGTGCAAAAGGTACAACAAATTTTGGGGGAGTGGGGGAATTTCATCAGATATGTCAGATGTTTCACTATCATCTGAAAGAGCAAAATTCTTCATTTCTGACTCTGTTAAAGGTTCACGTATTGATGTAAGCTCAACAGGTGTACTTTTTGTTAAATGTGAACTTGAAGAAGCTGTTCCAGGAACATCTGAAGTGTGAGGTGTTACAGTGGATATTTGAAGTCCTTCTTGTATATCCTCAGATAATTCTTCTGCGTCATACAGAAGAGGTTTTGGCGTTACATCAATCCCATCAATCATTAACCGAAGAGATAATCTTCTCCTTAATGATAATGGAAAACCTGTATAATCACCACTGACAACCTTTAAGGTTGGTCCTCTTGACATTTGTGTAGTTACATGTGCCATTTCACATTAAGAGAGCTAAGGCAGTGGTCTTCACCATTACCTCATTAAGGATACAACAGAGGAACATCTTCAAAAATAAATTTCTTCACTTCTGGGAGACGATTCAATCGACACCCTCTACAGCTCTGGAATGCATAAAAAATTATTACACATAAGTTTATCTTCTGAAAGTAACTAAAAACCTTCTCACAAAGAAATAGTTATTAGTGCATCATACAATGCTTTCAGTTAGCTCCTTAAAATTGACTTAATGTTCAAAGGCAAGTTAAGTTTAAATAATAATAATATGGTTTTATGAACGTAAAATTTTAGAATACCTTCGCAGAGCATCCAATAGGTAGGCCGTCATATTCTGACAAGTAGGGATGTAATATATAATCTTTGAAGACAGAGAAAATAAATTACGGCCAATAAAATACATGAATACTATTTCACAGCACTGAAGTACAATGTAATGGTATAAGACTGTAAAGCAACTTTACCTGCGATATTTCATAAACAGATCGTTCCTGACACACACGGCAACATTTCTCCACCGTTCCTGTTCATCCGAGTTTCGTCGTTCACTGCACATCGTGAAATAAATACTACCCTTATTCATTAAAATGTACTGCACGTAGCACTTGAATATTCTTGCACATAAAGCTACATTATAATTATGAGAATACAGCGAGGATACTAGCAAATACATAGGCAGTTAACATGTACTGTATCTGTTTAACGTCACGACCGACAAACTTCTAGAATAATGAACTATATGCGTTAATATTCAACCTTTGCTCAAAATAAATTAATATCATACTTACTTCAACTCGGGCAGCAATAAGATTTCCGTTGGTATGATCTCCTTCTGTTGCATAAAAAAGTAAAACTAACACCACTAGCAAAAATCCCCAACATTGCGGAGCCATATTACATTGTATTGAACCTCCTCCAATTTTACAGGATACGTCAGCATCTTACTGCATGTAAATCCATATTTCCGTATTGTTAATTTGTAATATAAGAAATTATTAGAGACTGGACTGAATCTTCTTAAAGTTGTTGTTACTTTATACAGATTTAAATTCAGTGGCCGTGACAAGTTTGTTGTAAATTTGAATACAGTAGTCTTACATGCGAGAATGGCGCTTTGCTGTGCAAGTGAGTATTTAATATAATTTACTTTAGATTGAACGATAAAATTAAGTACTATGTACAGTTTATTGGCACGTATATTAGGTATTAAACTGTGCAAGTGAAAGGTTTTATTTTTCATAAGCATGTACTTGGTATATATTATTAACTTGATGTGAATTCTTGTGACGGGCACATTCTAAAGCCTCATAGGCCCTTGCTTTTGCCGCTTGTAGTTTTGGCGGTGTATGTACATGTCTACTGCTTGTGCAGTGTTAAATGATAATGTCGTTAAAGTACACTTTTACTGAACTGTATTCGAAAGTGTCATTAGTTTGTTAGAATAGGTAACGTGTTAGGGAGATAATTTGCCGTAAAAGTATGTTATCATTATATTTTTGCCGGGGGGGGGGAAGGCTGAACTTTGAATGAAAACGCTGCCTAGCAGTTGATGAAAAATAAAAATATCATGTTAGGTATTATACTTGAATAGGAAATAAAAATTCTGATATATAGTATATGCGTTATATACGAAAGGAAATGAAGAAAAATTGAAGTATCAGGTTTGGTTTCACCTTTTTTCCCCCATCCCTCCTAACTCTACCTAATGCACTTCCTGCAATCACAGTGTAAACAAGTAATCAGTACTGGATGATAAAGACTGTGGCTGAGCACAACTAACTTAAGTAACCTTTAAATAACCTTCACTTCAAACTTGGCCCACCATGGCAACAAATGGACCATGATGAGTATTAGTTGCTAACAAGGACAAGGAGGAACTTCATATGTGAGAGGTAGAAAATAAATATTAAGATGCTGTTTCTCTACTCACAACACTGCTTCGCATGAAACCATATTGGTAATTCTTTGCAATACACTACAATTGATTTTATTAAATTAGTATGTATTGTGTTAAGGTTAGTAACTGTATTGCAAAGTTTAATCAGTTCTGTCCAGTATGACTAATGAAATGTTTTTTCTTTCTTTCCTTTTTAATAGTTTATCCTTGACATGTTTCAGTCTTGAGGCCATCTTCAGAAGGATATATCAATACAGGCAGAAAATACTGTTACAGTTTGTTTGGTCAATATCATTACATACAGACAATAAATATCATGACAATGAATATAAAATCTGATCCTTTAACAACTACAGCAACGTGCATGAATATATTAAAATATATAGAAGTTATTACAGTTAGTTTGTATACAAGTGTGGTTTAAAAAAATGTTAAAATTTTTGGAACCGATTTGGTTCATGTCCTTTATGTTGCTTCTCCTTAAAGGTAGTTGAGCGTCTACCACTTTAGTAACTTTAAGTAAAACGAAATTCAGTACAGATTAGGGGTGATCACTTGGGTTAAAATAGTTTGCTTGATACAATCCTATTAAATATAAAAACTAAAAATTCTTTGACAGGTGTATATAGTCAACATGTTGTGAAGTTGTTGTGCTACACTCCTATTAGACTACCACAAACATGAGGTCCTCACAATTGGGGCACACACTCTTGTTTGTTTGTTTGTTTGTTATGCTTTGATCCTGATGTACATTATTTGCCTTCTCCTCTTTGTACTGCTTAAGTAGGTCTTTCTGTATCACTCGTCTGCTACTAGCAAAAGGTGCAAGGTTATAAATCTTCTCATGCATTACATTGCAGTTAATAGAACCATAGTCATACCTTGTCGACTGTCAGAATACATCTTCCGTCAAGTTACTAAGTTTGAAAGAAACTCTCTCAATTTTAAATCACTGAAATGTGTTCAATTCGAAGCTAACAGTATGCATGAAATCATCATATGAGGGCATACCTATTCCAAATTTTAGCATCATCAGTGTCATTATTTGTTATTCATTTGTTTAAAACTTCTATGTAGAACACAGTCCATCAATAATGTGACAGTTGTTCCTTTTTCTTCCACTTATACTTTAACATGACATGTTTCGGGCTTTGATGGCCATCTTCAGGTGTCTTAATATATCAGAACTGCTACACTGCATCAATATGCGGTAAAATCACATGATGTAGTGCACTTAATAAAATAAAATCAAATAAAATGTATTAAAATTTTCATCACTTTGGTGAAAGTCTATTCCACCTCACAAGGGGTGTCGTCAATATGTTTAGAACTATATGTTTCCTTCCAAATGTTTTGTTGCAGCAGCTTGTTTTTGTGTTCTAGCCCACTGTTTTGCTACATCTGCAATCTGCAATATTCCCCTTGTTTGTGTGTTGCTCCCTCCAGCAGCATGTGGTATTGTCTTAACATAAAAGAAACTCCTGAAATAAAGCACATGGAGAGAAACATATAGTTCTAAGTAAACGGACGAAACCCCTTGTGAGGCGGAATAGAATTCCACCAAAGTGATGAAAATTTTAATGGATTTTGTTTTATTTTATTTTATTTTACTTTATTAAGTGCACCATAGCATGTGATTTTACCACATGTTAATGCAGTGTAGCAGTTTTGATATATTAAGACACCTGAAGACGGCCATCTAAGGCCGAAACATGTTGTGTTAAAGTGTAACTGGAAGAAAAAGGAACAATCTGTTGCGTTATTGACGGACTGTGTTATACATAGACATTTTACTGTGGCTTGCAACAGGATGCTTAAATACAGAATTAATTTGTTTGTTCATCCTCCATTATAATTTAATTTAATTGATGAGCAGAGACTGTACCCAATGCCACACAATAAATATTTACAAATGTATCTGTATTCATTACTTGTGTCTTGAAATTCTGGCGAATTAGTTGTAATAGTGCAAGCATCTTCATTCTCTTAGGATGTTGTATAATTATGTGTTGTGGAACAGGTATCTATTATTTCAGATTCTGTAAGTTGAATGTACATTTTATTAAGTTGGTTATTTAATGACACTGTTGGTATTGAGACAATATAGTGTCAGTAATGGGATGAGTAATGAGTGAGAAGCAATTGGTTAAATGAGATTTGATAGGGGAAACTGAAGTACTGGGGAAAAACCTGCCCTAGTGCCACTTTGTCCACCATAGATCCCACATGAACTGTCTTGGGATCGAACCTGGGCTGCCATGGTGGGGAGCTGGCTTGTCTGTAGGTGTTCTTTAGTAGTTCAAGATATTATGGAGATTCTTTGAGATGATTCCAGTCTTCTTCCTATACTGCTGCTGCTGCCACCGCCACCGCTGCCTCCACCTCCTTCTCCTCCTCAATCTGAATTATCAGAATCAGTTATATGTTGACCATGTGTCTGAATTGTATAAATTTGAAACATGATGTTCCCTTTTACAGTTTCCAATGAAGTTCCAGAACATCCTGTCATATCTCCAGCATCAGGAGCTATATTTGAAAGACGTCTGATTGAAAAGTACTTGTCCGAGAATGGTGTAGACCCCATCAATGGCAAGGAACTTTCAGCTGATATGCTCATTGATGTTAAAAGTTAGTAATGGAATCCTTTATTTCTGCCATATCATGCAGCAGATGTAACATTATTTTTTATAAGAATATTCAGTGTAATCCTTGAAATATTTTTCATTGCAGTGGTAACAGTACACCAACATGCTGTATCTGAAGCATTTCCAGTATGCATCCTGTCTCAAATAGATGCCCAGAGAATATCTCAGGTGAAGGTTAATGTCATCTGGAATGTGATGCCATGTGGGCCAGTAAAAGTTTGCTTACATTTCAGATGAACATACTGTTTCCATCTTCATGGTAGAGAATGGAGGCAGCTCATTCCTCTGAAACATCAGTAGAAATCTCCTAGACTCTGTGGCATCATATCCCAAAAGACTGTAATCTTCACAGTGCTTACCATGAGAACCCCAGTGGTTTACTGAAATAAACTTCTGATGTTATACTTGTGTTTTGTGTTGCAGCAACACCAGTGGTTAAACCAAAGCCTCCATCAGCAACAAGTATCCCAGCTATTTTAAAAACACTTCAGGATGAATGGGATGCTGTAATGCTACATAGTTTTACTCAGCGTCAGCAGCTTCAAACTGCAAGACAAGAATTGAGGTGTATATTATGTCTGAATGGAAACCTTTGTAGGGTTGGTGGAATGGAACAAAATCACAAAACAAATTAGTAGTTGAATCTTGTATGACAGTAACAGTATCTAAAAATTCCAGCTTTTGAAATATATTGAGACTGTGTTTATGGGTGATGTATGCAGCTATTGCTGGATGTCTGTTTTGTAAGAAACTACTTAGACCAATTTGAGATTGCACACAAGTGTGAGGTATGCAGCTGTTGCTGGACATCTGTTTTGTCAGAAACTGCAGGTTACCTCCATTTTGAATGGCAAAAAAATTTTGACCTCTTCCCGTGGTGTCAAGCAAATTTGTGTCTGACCATGTCAACAATTGTCACTTTCACGTAAAATTGTTAGTTTCCACATACCCACTTTGTGTCTAGAGCTGTGCATTCTAACATTGGGACTGAAGTACTGGGAATCAGTTTCAATATGTAACAATATCTGCATTCAGTCAGAAATTAATTAATGTAATTAACGTCTTCCAGTGTTTGTTGCTGTGGAGAAGGGAAACTAAACACCGGGCTCATGTGGTCAGTCCACATGGTTTGTATTCAGGAGACTAAGTAGATTCTAAATGGTTCTGATAGTGGTATATAACACCCAGATTTACTAGGTATTTTGACTTTGCCCATTGTCTTTTATTCAGAAAAACATGTTTCAAAAAATGGATCTGTTTCCATCCTCAGGTGGGGGTTGAGAGGCACCTACTTCACTAGGTCCGTTAGAAAAAGCCAACCTCAAGTTACAGTGACTGAGGTAAGCTATTTATAATGGACCCAATGGAGTAGGTGCCTCCCAACTCTCACATGAGGATGGAAGGAGATCCAGTTTCTGAAATGTGTGTTCTTTCATGTGTTTTTTAGAATGCCAGGTGATGGGCAAAGTTAAAAAATCCAGTAATTCTGAGGAGATGGTGTGTTCCAATTCTGACCCATAGGCTGGCTTTCCTGACAGCTTTTTCTCAGTCTTTATAGGCAAGAGCTAGGATACTAACTTAACAGTAGACATTTCTTCTACATCCTTTCCACTTTATTCATCATAATTGTTCTTCACACTGATGCCATATATCCTGTGCAGCTGAAATAGGATTATGAATTACTGCAAAAGGTAGCCAGAGGTAATGTTATAGCAAAGAGTAAACATGAATGTGGTGGTCTCTTGTGGATACAGTGCACAGTAATCTTTGCTTTCCCAAGAACATATTGTCGGAGTAAGTGTAGAGGTAAACCAGTGAATTACATAATACTCAGCAAATCATCTCTAATTCATCCATTTAATTTTGTTGTTTTTCTGTTTAAAGGTAGAGACCTAACCTAAATGATATGGTTTTATAGTATGTGCTTCTGCTTGATTTATGAAGTCCATTTGCTATTCAGATTCTTAATTGGTTTATTTAACAACCTACAAGTTGCAACTACAATCGATTATAACACTGTTGCGGGTTTAGACAATTTACAAACCCTATACACTAATCCATTCACGCTATCTTCAGTAGTCTTCACGTATTTATGACGCAGGAGCTAGACAAGTCTCTCTGAATTACACACTACCAATATAACTGTACTATAGCACACAATCTTGAAGTCACACAATAAGTCTTCACTGGCTGACTTCTCAGTTATCGCACACTATCACCGATTACCATGCATTCAGTTCTTCCTGCGACTGCTAGACTTCCACTGAACTCCTTAGGCATTTGAGTTTCTCTTATAAACTCTCAGCCGGGCAGTGGAAAATGCACCTTGCTTCCCTGTTGGGTAATCGCCATGTTTACCGATTGCCTAGCAGTAGTCACTGCACGGACTCCCCTGTTGCGTTACGTAACAGCCTAATGGGGAGGGGTGTTTACTGAGTGTTGCGTAGTTATGGGATGAGTGGGGATATGTGATGTCACTCGCACTTCCTTTTGCGCTATCTAAGCATTCACAGAGTTGTCGCCTAGCAACACGCCAATACAATCCACAACTTTCACGTTGCGCGCATGCCCCGAGGCCTCTGTGGCTCAACAGTTCCTGCATAGAGTAACTATGTCACATTATGAACATACCCACTTACATAACAATATAGTACATAGATGTCAGTTTCATGTCCTAAATAAGTGAATTATATTTTTCTTCTATAACAGCCATGCTTTGTATCAGCATGATGCTGCCTGCCGTGTAATTGCTCGACTCACTAAGGAGGTCACTGCTGCTCGTGAGGCTCTTGCAACACTTAAACCGCAGGCTGGAATTACAGCGAACCCAGCAGGAATCCCTCAGCCCGTAAGTTTTGCCTTAAGGGTTAGATTAATAATAATAATAATAATAATGAAAACAATACATGGCACTTGTGTTTTATAGCAGACTAGATTTCTGCCTGTAAAGAGCTGTTTTATTCAAGGACCAGTGCATAATAGTTGAATGTATATTGTGTTTCAGGCAATTGCTGTAGAAGCAGGTGGTATAGCAAACCAACCAACGGAGCAAGCAGGCATGTCGGCTGAAGTTATTCAGAAGCTACAGGATAAAGCAACTGTTTTGACCCAAGAAAGAAAGAAGAGAGGACGAACTGTACCAGAGGATTTAATTTCTCATGATTCCATACGCACCTTCCACACACTTGCTTCACATCCTGTATGTATAAGTAAAAGACTGTTTTCATGATATGGTGAAGGGCATTTTACAACACTTAATGTGAGAAGGATTCAAAGATAAATCATAAAACACTATATTGAAATCCACTCCTGTGTAGTAGATGTCTCCACACATAAATGTAAAATCCTGAGTCACAGGAAAATATAACGAAGTATGTTAGGCTGATCATACACCCTGCACATCAAGTTGTTCCCCAGGCTCCAATTTTGCATCCAGAGCTTAAAGATTAAATTCAAGACATGCTTGCTGCCACACAATTCAAAATCTTTTGTGTCACCATCTGCTGTATTTAAAATATACAGCGCTGCAGTTTTGCCTGTGGCTTTGTATGGATGTGAAACTACCTCTCACATGAAGGAGAGAACATAGATTGAGAGCATGAAGAGTATGTTCTTCTGGCTCATAATGTCATAAGGTTTGGAGAAAGCTTGGTATTTCATAGGAACAGTCACCTGTCTTCACAGGCAAAGAGTAAATGAAGGAATTAGCAGAAGCAGGCATCAAGCTCGGTAAGCCACACATGGCATATCTTGCCTGATAGAGGGCTAGTCCAAGCCTAAAAGGAACTGTGAGAGAGCCGGTGGGAACAAAGGAACTGAGGCAACATTTCCTTTGCTCATGTCATGTCTTTCAGTCCCCTTACAGACAGTGCACTCCCACCAATTGACTTTTTTACAGTTCCTTTTGGGCTTAATCTGGCATATATCAGGCAGTTTTTCTCGCACATGGTTTGCTTAGCTTCTCCAGGTTTCTTATCTCACTTATTCTTCAACCCTAAAGATGAAGGCAATATGTTTTCCCAACACTGGGCTGTCCCCAAGCTACATGGCACTACAACTCAGAAGATCATACTCTTCACAGTTATTGCCTTGAGAACCTCAGATTCAATGTAGATGGAGTGTTTGAGAACAGAGGGCTACAAAAGCTATTTGGACGTAAGAGAGAAAGTAAGAGGAGGATGGAGAAAGTCGCAGATTGCAGCTATTTGTAATTTGTGCTTTCACCAAGTAGTATTAGGATGTGTGGGGCATGTACCACTTATGGGGTATGTGAGAAAGGCATACAAAGTTCTGGTTAGGAAATCCAGAGGAAAGAGTGCACTTGGAAGATCCAGGAATAGATGGAATGATATTAAAATTAATTTGTGAGAAACAGGATGTTGGGATATGACATGATTTCATTTGGCTCAGAATTTAGGCCAGGGGCCCAGTCTTGTAAACTCAGTGAACCTTTGGGCTGTATAAAGTTGGGAATTCCTTGATTAGCCAAGTTACTATTAGCTTCTCAAGAATGATTGCTCCATGGATTTGGTGTCATGATGCTGATGATCTAATGCCCGAACACAAGACTACTACATACCCTCATAAAGCGACTTCATTTTACAGGGTCTTCATAGTGCTAGTATCCCAGGCATTCTGTCTCTTGATATCCATGGTGCAGACACTAGCAAAATATTGACAGGAGGAAATGACCGTAATGCCACTGTTTTCAATAAGGATACTGAGCAGGTTGTGGCTATTCTGAAGGGTCATACCAAGAAAGTTACACGTGTTATCTATCATCCTGATGAGGTAATCAGTTTAAATTGGAGTGAATCTATGTATGTAGTAAAACAAGTTTATGTGCTTTCCTGAGTAAGGAAAGTTACAAGAAGGAATGTGTGAAGAAATGTGAATTAAAAATGTTTTTCTGATGTCTGCGATTTTTAGAAATAATTTTTCTTTCCTTTGACAGGATTTAGTGATAACAGCATCTCCAGATACAACCATTCGGGTGTGGAATGTTCCAACGTCACAGACAACTCAAATGCTTCGAGCACATGAAGGTGCAGTTACGGGTTTGTCGCTTCATCCAACAGGGGATTATGTTCTTTCAACATCGACAGATCAGCACTGGGCTTTCTCTGACATCCGAAGTGGGCGTTTGCTCACAAAGGTAATTTCATGGTGGTGTTAAGAGGTTGGTCACCTAAATTGTGGTGTTGCTGTGACACTTAATTTTTCATTTTGATTGATTTTACATCATCTAGGTAGCTGACCAAGGTTCAAGTGGTAGCGCATTAACAACAGCTCAGTTTCATCCTGATGGTCTCATCTTTGGTACAGGAACTTCGGACTCCCAAGTCAAAATCTGGGATTTAAAGGAACAGTCAAATGTAGCAAATTTTCCAGGTAAGACACATTTATTTTTGTATGTAGAAATTTGTGTTTCTCTCTTACATTGGGCTATGTTCACATTGTTGGAAGCAAATGAACCGAGGTCACCTTTTGTGAATATTGTTATTCAGTGAAACTAATTGTATCAATAAATAGAAGAAACTATAACATGAATGAGAGAGATGGACCATACTATATAATTTTAGTTCTTTCTACTGTCAGCAGTAAATGAATATAAGGTGATGGGGCAGGTTATATGTAATACAAATCAAGATAAGATGAAAGGTAAAACTGTCCCTGTAACAGGCCATGGAGACCCATAAGGTTGTGAGACTTCGAGAGTCCCACATTTTCTAGACAATTGGCTCACAGATGGTGGTAGGGTTGTCAACCTTACGCGCTGGCCACCCTTTACCCCCCAGGAATATTCCTGGTACTCATTTCTGTTAGAGGTTGAGTCGACTCCAGGGCCATAGTGCGGCTGGAAGGATTAGGTGAATTGAAAAATCCAGTGACGTCATCAGGAATTGAACCTGCGACCTACCAGCTTGTAGTGTAGTGCCTCAGCCAATTATGCTACTGCATGCCCCAATAAGTCTGTTGAAAATTATACACTTACATCTGCAGTAAGTTCTCTTAAATTAAAACTTCAAGGGATCATAAAATATAATATAAAATTTCTAGTCTAGGTAATGTCCTCCAATGTGATAGTTACACCGTAAGTTTCATGTTGTGCAAATACTTTGTACTTTATGTTCACACAGTGTATGCCATATTATGTGATAAATATATGAATCCTCTTTTTAACTACAGTGATATGCAGAATATTGTAAAACTTGCTTTCAGGTCACTCGGGTCCTATCACTGCTATCTCATTCTCTGAGAATGGTTACTACTTGGCCACAGCAGCTGATGATGCATGTGTTAAATTGTGGGACCTGCGGAAGCTAAAGAATTTCAAGACGTTACAGATGGATGAAGGTTATGAGATTCGAGATCTCTGTTTTGACCAGAGTGGTACATATCTTGCTGTTGCTGGGACAGATGTTAGGTAAACTAATTTGATTCTTAACATACTTGTATAGATAATCACATTAACTTTGTGACATTCTGTGCTGTTGAAATGCCACTTTACATTTTATACTGTTTTGCTTCTCAGGTTGTAATATTGTTGTTTAATCTGTGGGACAGGTTCACAGCTGAACACTACAAACCCATCAAGTAATGTTCTTAAACTATACATGTTTGCAGCATCATGTTCACTGATTTCTCTGTTTCCATTAAACCCTGTTGACTGACATGTATGTGGCAGCAGTTGAAAGGATTAACAGTCTTTTGGTGTAACTTTCATCCACAATCTTCATTTGTCACATATATTGTTTTATGGCAATTATGAGTATACTGTATTTATATCTTTGCACAAAAGGAGTATGAACATTCTGGTTGAAGACTGCTTGGGACTTGGATGTAGGTGAAGAATAATATAAAAGCGAAATGTGAAGAAATAGGTTTTAAAGGTGCAGACTTCATTGTATGAGATCATTATTGTGTTAACTGGTTGGCTTCTTGTGATCTGATGAGACAGTTTCATAACAGCAGGGAATCTCTTAAATAGGAAGATTTTACCATGGGTAAAAATGGTCAGTCTGTTAACAGTCAGTATTACAGTGAAAATCATAAATGTTTATGTGCATAGAATGAGAAACTGTGAAGGCAAGGGACAGTCCATTCATATCTGGCATTGACCCATGTTTGTAATGAAAATAAATGAGTGACAGAGTCGCCTATAGTTACATTAAGTTATATAACCTTTCCTTAACTGTTCATGATTTTTAATATTATTATTAATGTTTATATTTTTCAGAGTGTACCTGTGTAAACAGTGGCAAGAATTAAAAGTATTTAATGATCATACAGCTATGGCTACTGGAGTGAGATTTGGACGCCATGCTCAGTATATTGCCTCCACGAGCATGGACAGAACCCTTAAACTGTATGGTTTGTAATTACATATGAATACACTATTTTTTGCTGTGAAGAAGGTAGAGTTTGATTCAGCTGGAGGGTGAATTTGCTGCACTCACATGAATTGATAAATTACAGGAAGAATTTTTGATAGAAGAGAGCAAAGGGACATTACCTTCTTCAACACAACTATTTCACAAAATGTGCTGATGTCTGTAATCGCAGGAAGAAATTTATATATATATATATATACAGGTGTCCCAGGAGGAATGGACCAAACTTCGGGAGGGTGTTCCTTATGTTAAAGTATGCCGATATAACCCAAAACACCTATGTCCAAAGTTGACAGGTTACAGAGATAATGGCCAGAGAAGTGTCAAACTTTGACCGGTGTTACACACTTGTTGATTACAAAATACATATTAAAACTGACAGGAATATGTGGATTCTGTAATGTTAATAATGTACGTAACATCAAACCAACTTGTGAGTGACGTGAAGCCATAAAATTGAAGTACAAAATACTCGCTCGCCATGTCATAATTGTCCTTAGGGTTTCCAAGCACTATACATGACACATGACTGGCAAGTGCTGACGTAACGTGGCTGACTGCGCCGCAACGTAATCTGTAGGCTCTGTAGGTAGCGCATGAGCTTACGGCTAGTGTGACTCACAGCACTCAAGGACAAACAGATAAGAGTCTCAGCTGACGGGTATAGTGCGTGGACCTGCCAGAAGACCACACTTTTCTCGGGCCATTATCCCCGTAACCGTTCAACTTTGGATATAGGTGTTTTGGGTTATATCAGCATACTTTAACATGAGGAACACCCTCCCGAAGTTTGGTCCATTCCTCCTGGGACACCCTGTATATATGGAAGATAGTAATGGACAATAACCTTCTTTGACACAACATTTCACAAAATGAAATATTTTAAAGTTCTGTTACTTTTGTCCATGATATATAAATGAAGTATGGCAGAGACCATAACAATATGTCTCAGTATGAACAGTGAAAACAGAAGTTGTATCTGAAATTAAAATTGTAAAGTAGGTAAGATTTATTCTCTATGTGTTACATTCCTAATCTTGACCTAGAATAACATGCATTCAGGAGGCCGACAGAAAGAGTGTGGTTGACATCCTTTTGATCATTAGGTCAGCTGAGGTTGTACTGTGAGACCTGCCTGTGACCTTGAGTATCTCCATAGTAAGTCAAAGTATAAAAATATTCTGCCCTGCCAAGTGCTGTGTCTTACCATACAGCTTATAATTCTGCAAAATGACATTTCAAGAAACTGACCAAGTATGTAAAGGCTGTATTTTAGTCTTTTGATTAATGTTAAGCATACATAGAACAATAAGATGCTTAGCTTGTTAATTAGTTCAGATGGATGTTTTCCTTCCAAATTTGCATTGCAGGAGCATCATAACTATTATGTACTTTTGTGACTCACGTGAATTAAATTAATGACATGCTTTGTTCTAATTGTGTTTTTTATTTACATCAGTCAAGCCCCCAGCCTTTTACCCTTAATCCTCTATGAGTTCTGAAATATGGTATGATATTGAAGGCTTAAAAATATATTGGTCTCTACAGATCTCAGGCAATTCATGTTATTGTGAAAGGTGAGAACTGGAATATTCAGATAGGTCTTTAAGATGGTGAATCATAACATTTTGAGACTTCATGTTTGAATCTAAAAATCATGATGTAATTGCACTGTTCCAATAACCTTGATATCTGTTGAGCACTGAATTTTTAAAAAATATTCCCCTTTGGGCACTTTCAGTTTGGGGAACAGCAGCAAAATCACTAGGTTCTAAATTCAGTGAATGATGTGAGGTAGGATATTTTTTTGTCTTTCTTTTGATTTATTTTGTGAATGGTATGATGTGAGTTGAATGATGAATTGGAAAGAATTTGGAAGGAAGTGATCAGGTGTAAGTGAAGTATCCCAGCAGTTGCTTGGAGGGACCGAAGAAAAGCCCCAAAATAAGTTGGTATAGTTAGTGTCCTGGAAAAGATTCAAACTAAGCACCTCACTAGTCTAAAGAGTGTTTATGCTAACCAGCATGGAATGTTGTTGAATAAGAATTCCTTTAATAAAGAGTGCTAAGTGAGCTAATGCATTGTCATGCATAACAGCTCTGTGAATACAGCTTCAATTTTTAAAGCCATTTGCATCAACCTGCATCTCTACATTAAAGTGTTCAAATTAAACATCTAATTGTTAGGTCACACCAGATTTTGCACAAACACAAAATAATTGTTTCTGTTGCAAAATGATGACAAATCGCCAAAGTTCAAATCATCTTTAATCGAAATATATCCTTTTTAAATCAATCAAACCATTAAAATATTTTAAGGTGGCTTGTTTTTCAAATAAAGGTGTCAGAATTTTGTACATTTTCATGCCCATCTATCCAAGTTTCACGCAAAACATGATGCATGTGTGTTATGTAATCTCCGCCATTTTGCATTGTGATGACTGCTACGAACGTGTTCTCAAAACTGTTTGCTCACAACTGAATTTCTATAATAGAGAGAACATATTTGAGGTAGGATTCAGACAAGGGAGTGAGTTGTGTGTGTGGTATTACAATCTGAGGCAAAAAGTAAGAAATGTAATAAAGACAGGAGCATACACATCATCAACCAGAAACTGCAAACAATACAAGATACTTAATTTTGAATTATGAGGTCAAAAAATTGATAGCTTAAGGCTGTGAGTCTTATCTGATTAACTAATTAATAAAATAACTGACAACTAAGAAATGTATGCAGCTAACTATAGAAGTCATACCTATTATCAGGTAATGTTAGTTATATGTATGCATGTATGATAGGTTTTTTAATGGTTATTTAATGAGGCTGTCAGCACTGAGAACAAAGTTTATGCATAATCACTTATATGCATGAAGCTTTGGTTTATTATGCATAAGCTTGAAAATGTTTGTGTATAACAACAATGTGCTTATAAAGGCATAACATCCAGTCTCTTTCAAAATTTACAATTCATTCATATATCCTAGTTTTTGTCCTGCATAGTAATGAGAGTATATTTGCAGAAATAAGACAATACCAGTACTACAGTATTGATTATATTAAGGTGTCTCAGAAAGCATTTGGATTCTTTGTCACAGCACTAATTATCAAGTTACAGTTTAAAAATCTGCTGTTTGGTATGTTCTTAGAATTCCTGTCAATTTTTCATTCAGAAAGTAGAAAGACAATGCATGCTGGTGCACCCCTTGAATCCCATCACTGCCATCATTGTTGTGCAAGACTGACAGTGACGACAGGAATTCAAGAGTTTTTGATGCATTATCCTAAGGACTCATTATTACAACTGCAAACATTTACAAAAAATCAAACTCTCAATATGCATAGGACTTACAGGTACAGATAATGATACAGACTTTAATAATTTGACCATATTTGGCTGTACAGTTCAACAATGAGGCTTTTTCGAACATCTTCAATTTTCCTGGGCATTTCTTGAAGTGACTGGTGTGGCTATTTGGACATGAAATATATCCAAGAGAGCGCCTGCTCTGTATATAGGTTTCTACCTTTTTAATCTACTCATGTATGGTGCAACCCACCATCTGTTTTATAAAATGCTGATTCCAGGCAAAGTCCTCAGATTAAAAACATATTACTGTCACAGAATTTGTCCACATCAGAGGAAAGTGTATCCTGAACCAACCAAATAGAAATAAAATGCTAATTGTCATAAACTTTTTTTCTGTATATGTAAAGAGTGATCCATATACTGTCACTAGACATCGTAATGTTTCCAGTTCCAGTGTTACAGCTTTTTAGAGGCTTTGTAGGAAACTGATTCCAGCATCATTATACACATGTCCTTCATCTTTGATTTTCAGAAACCCCATCTTGCTTTAGTGCCCAATTTTAATGCATTTGATGCTCTTTCCATTCGATCTAGTGCTTCATCTAATGCTTTTTCCTGTTCTGCGAATTTTGCTTCTTGTTGCTTTTCCAGTAAGTCCGCTCTCTTTTCAGCCTCTTGCTCTAATATTTCCTCTAATGCATCTGCTGGAAACTCATGTAAATTCTTCTGCAAATCACCCTGTTGCTTTTCCAGTAACTCCGCTCTCTCTTCAGCCTCTTGTTCTATTATTGCCTCTAGTGCATCTGCTGGTAACTCATGTAAATTCTTCTGCAAATCACCTAAGATAGCTCTTACGTCCTTTGCTTTGTAGAGCACCTCAATCTTCTCTTCATTCTCTCTTTCCAGCTTCTTTCGTCTCCACTCCTGATATCGTTCTTCACTTTCATTAGCAGCTTCCAACGCATCGTGCTGTCGTTCCAGTGCATCATGTAATGTTTCTTGAACATTGCAACCGTTTTCCCCATGCTCTGTATCATATGCTTCTGCATTGTCTGAAATAATAATAAGAAATGTGAAGGTCAAAATTATATTTAAATATAAGCAAAATGATTATCACTATTCTTGATTTCTCTTATAGAGGCCTATAATTATAATGGTTACATATAATGCACAGTAAAATATTAAAATGAAAGAATGAATACACTTAACTACAATCCATTTTATACATTGTTGTCAAGCATAAGAGTATAATTACGTCTCTTTATTTGGTCGCCATAATCTTATTTTTTTCATACTCCACAAGGAATACAGTTTTTATGCATCTCTTACAACACATAATCATATACTAAATTTAATGCCTCTAAAAATTTCACATGGGCACTGTGTTCATCATCAACAGCATGGAATTACAATGGTGATGTGTTCCTTTACACCACACCTTTCATACTGCTGGCATAAAAGCGGCTATCGGCAGGAAAATCATTAGCAGGGGATTGATAAACACATAACTACACACACTCGCTGATGTAAAAACATCGTAACACTACACTCATGGAATACTGAAAGTATGCAAACATTTACCAAATAATTTAGGTCTATGGTCCAATTAAAATCATCTCTGCCTATTTGCAATTTACTTCTGAAGACTTTGTTTAAAATCATCAATTTATCGCCTATAATAATAGTAATACTGATCGGCCCTTATATTCACTCTAAGTTTCAGGTATACTTACTCAAATTTCTGCATGAGCATTCCACGTTTACCATTTCTCCCACCATTGTTAAGTTTCTTATACACATCTGCCCATTTGCTACCGTAACTGTTTCTTGTCTTATCACTCTACCTGCAATACATTCACAAGCATTAGGATCTAAAGATCTAAAGGTGATTTTCAACTGCTCACCATTCTCAGATGATTGGCTCAACACACTCTCTCTTTCTCTCTTATATATGTCTGTCTGTTGATATTACACAATATATTTTAACTGTGGACCAATCACAGTAGGTACATTCACACGTAAACTCTTCTCAGTTATAATTCTAAGCCTATTGTGATGTGTTGTTTTAATTAACGTATATCTTAACTATCATAATCAAAATAATAAGAATCATGTACTGGTTGAGAAAAGAAAATGTTGCATAAAAGTTTAATCAAGATAATATAAGAGATTGTTTTTATTGTAATTAACTGCTTGTCTCCTTTAACTGAAGCATAACATATGCGCGAGCAAACCAGTGCAAACTTAATTTACCGTAAATATTAGTACAGCGTTTGTCAGAGGTACTGTTGCCATTGATGACAGTGGTAAAAGCCATGCAGTTGCTGTTTGGGGGACAACGGAGTCCATTACAGTACGTCTCGAATCCTGACGATGACGAAGACTGGACTGGAAATAAAATACAGGGTAATTTGTTTGTGTCTAGTTAAGGCCACACGAATGTGAGTGTCAGTGTCACAGTACCAACTGGACTTCAGTTGTATACAGATTGGAAGTAAGGGAAAAGAGGACGAATGTCGCCTTTCATAATTTTGCAAATAACGGCAGTCCAACATCTGTAAAAACAAACTAAGTATATATATTAAATAAACTAATTGAAACATCCTATATGACAGATATAAATAACATTTCTTTTCCTGAAAGGGCACATAAATAAAATTTAAAAAAAGATATTCCAAGCAATAAATTGCACTCTCAAAAGTGCTTTTGATATTACTACTCGCCTTCAATCTTCTGTTCGTCTACCTCAATTAATACACAACTTCACGAAAAACATGTCACTTGTACACTTTATACTTTTTACAGGTAATTAGTATTTGATAATTGGTATGATTATGTTTATTTTTTACAAGGAAAACGTTTACCTCTGAAGCGCTAGTACGTGTTTGCAACCTTACCAATTATAACCCCGCAATTGACTTTTGTTTCAGTCAAGATGAACAGTGTCAGTACAATATCCAGCAGAAAGTTCTTGTGAAGTGATTTCTTCATGCTGTGCTCCTTGCAGACTGCTGAAACAAGAAATAATATGTACTCTAATCAGCTTCAGACGTAAGGTGACAGTCAAACGAGTTACAAACTGATTTCGAAATGCATGCTACGCATTATGTTTTCTTTAGAGACTAGTTGACACGACAGAAGTGATCACTGCCACAAATTGCGTTAAGTCTGAAATTGGGTTTGGGTCCATGCTCTCACGCGATTCCCATTCCAAAATTATGTTGATGAGACCAAAGTATGTAGTGGTCTAAACAGACTAAACCGGTTTCACTAGAATATGAATAAATCACTGAAGAAGACACGCGGTACGCCAGTCATATCAAACTATTTGCCGATGAAACTAAGAAACTTAGCCACCGATAATCGTTAGCTCGTTTTTTTACGAAATGCTCAAATAAACAGATACTGGGAAAATTGTGCATATTTGTCCATTTATTTCAGCTCCAACCCTATTTAACGGATTTCAATGGATTTCAGCTCAGGGGTTGCGTAACCGAAGTTGCAATGCAATTCTCACGTTAATTCGTATCAACGGTATATATGACTCCTACTAAGTCAAATTCGATTAATTATCTCAAAACAGTTCATTATACAATTAGCACATGACAAAATGCACAGTTTATGAAAATGTACAAATTTATCTGAAACAATTTGAATATGGTGTATATTTAATGAATTATATATTTGAAATGAACGCATCTGGCAAATATGGGTATTCTAGTAACGTAAAATTTCCACGCTTCTCATGAATTATCCTATGATGTGGTATTTTTAACTACAAGCCGTTACATGTCCTGCAAACTCTGACCTAACTCCATGCTTATGCTCGCATACTTAATTTAACAGCAGCAGCAAAACTTATTGCCGCTCACAGTAGCCGAGCGGTCTAAGGCGTCTAAGGCATGCATTCTCTTCGCTCGCTCGGAAGCCGAGATCGTGGGTTCGAATACAACTCAGGGCATGGATGTTTGTGTGCGTTTTTCTGTTTTTATACAGGTAGAGGCCTTGCGACGAGCTGATCACTCGCCCAAGGAGTCCTACCGTATGTGTAAGATCTAGAAAAACCGAAGTGAACGGAGAAGTTCATGGAGGTAGGCCTAGGCCCACTGGGGCCGTAGTACCAGGAAAAACAAAACAAAACTGATTAAACTCAATACCACTTTAATTAATAAAGAATTTTAATGACAATGCTGAGTCCACGCGATTTAATGAATGCTGACGCGAGCGATACGAGGTACCAATAAATCTCGGCCGGACTGTGGTATTTCCGGCGAACATACCGAAAGCTACCTGACCTTGCTCCAGGCATTACCGAACCACGCACCCACCATGACGTACAGGGAAGGCATTCAGAACAATAGATGTTAGTCACATATTCTCGGAAGACAATGCAGTATGTACAGTTTCTATCTCGAACGTCCGTGCTTCCAGTACTGATGTGTGCATAGATTCGTACATAAAAGCACAAATCGCCTCAAGGTACTTCGGTAAATTCACAAAACACAAAATGGAACAGCGTAGCAAAAGTAGGCGCTTTTTTATACGTACGTACGTTAGAACCGCTCTAATATTTTGCGGTAATTATACTGATAACATCAGGTTGTGAAATGCAGCATAAAATCGTATCATTTTGCTGATTGAAATTCTTATCTGGACCTTTATTCGGACTAGTCAGAATTTAATTAAATGTGTCTAAAATTTACTTCTGCTCTCGATATCAATGAAACCTTAAGAAGCCGTTATATAGATCTGAAACACATATCCCTGAATATGGCAACTGAAACGTTGGCAATTCTACGTGGCGTATTCCTGAAAGCCGAAGGTATATATGTATTAAGTTGCAAAATGTACGCACAGCAGAACAATTGTAGACCTTTCGCTCGTTTGTATTTATCTGGAAACTCATAAGACTAACGAAAAAATGCATTGAATGTAAAACGCGCATTTCAGTTTTCTACATAGTCCCTGTTTCTAAACATATTTGCTTCAACAAATATTTAGCGAGATGCGCTGAAGTTGCGCGCACACACGCATGTGGGTCCTCACGTAAGGTGTCCGTTGCTTTTGTCAGATTTGAATTAAAACTGGATTTTATCAACAACGTTTAGCAGGACTCCTCGGTATAAAATTTCACGAAAAACCGATCGACGGCTCCTGATTTGCTGCGTGGGGACAGCTGGACAGACAGACAGAAATGATGAAATTAATATGTGCATATTTGCAATTTTTCGTTGCGCCAAAAAAAAAAGTTTTGTTATTGGCGGAACTTTGATTGCATAACCAAAGCAAGACTAAAATCTTCTCATCTCATTCTAAATGTCATATGTCTATGAAGACCTCTGTTATAACTGTAAAATATTTTTTTCATTTTGCACCTAGATGGTACCAGATACTCAGTACAGCATTCAAAGATCAGAATATTCCCAAAATTCCATAAATTACGGTAACATTGCCATAAAACTTAACAAATGACATTATGATCGGAAAAAGAGGCGAGAATTCAGTGTCGTACCCATATATATATAGGGATGTGATTATAATATTAAAATTGATCTCAGATGAATAGGATATAAAGGTATGGATAGGATTCATCTCGCCCAGGGAAGCGACTGCGAGTAGTAACAGACTTGTGAGCACGTTAATGAAGCTTAGGGTTCCATAAAACTCAGCAGCTTGACTAATTCAGTGACTTCTAGTTTCTCAAATATAACTCCTGCACAGAGCTGGTTAGTTGAATTTGGAGTTAGATGTTACACTATGGGAACTACTGTATCAAATAAAAATTAAGAGAATGTGAGATCTGAACTGAATGGTAGCAAGCATTACCCGAATTCAATCTCCTCTTAATTTCCTCCCGAATTACGTTTTGAGTTGTTAGGGCGAGGGCACACCAAGGAAACTGGCAACCGCAACGCAACCGCCATTTCCGGGAATTGCTATCAGCCTGAGTTGGAAACATGTTAGTGAATGGAGCAGCGCAAATTAAGGAAACGTTAACGCAACACGCGGAAAGACTGAGAAACTCAACTTCCAGGCAAGGGAGCGTGCCGGTCTTGTCACAATTGCGTTGCCGCGCGATTTCCTACTGTCAGCTGTTCCATAACGCGCATCAGTTATTCATTTGTTCCTTAAGATCGCTTAGTATGGCACGAAAGTTTGACGAAGCTGCTAATTTTGTTTTTGTGCAGTTCATTGAGGAAGAGCCTGGTATATATGACAAAAGACACTCAGACTATGTTAGGCTGGACAAAACATATTTGGCTTTGGCAAGAATTTCTCACGAGACGAAGGAGCTGTTAAGTTCTTTCGAAACAATAAAGGCGCCCCAGTTTAAATTGTTACAGAAGAACGGATGCATCCAATATTGTCTTTTCTAATACTGTATTTAAGCTTCCAGTTGCATTAATATATCATTTATTTCAGATATACGGCTATCATCAGATGCCTTCTATCTTGCTAAAATTGTTGCAATATATGTCAAAATTTCGTATCACGTGTGAACGCGATATTTCCTGGTTAAAATAAAGTGACCTTAATTAAAACAAATTAAGAACATCCCAATATTTTCCTTATGGCCGTCGTCCTCTCTTCTCACTCCGTCTCAACCGGTCTCAACTACCGCCATGTTATGACAGGATCCGTATTATTATCTTCCATTGTACTTACAAGGTAAGTGCACGAAATTAACAAATACAGGCATGCATTACGTCGGACGGACATGCCCACTTAAGATGACCTGAGCAGTTAACCAAACATAAGTTTCCTCAGTGTGCGCCTGCTAAGCTGGAAAACAGATGCCTGCTTGAGGTCGGCTACATTTCTAGGAAATTGCAGTTGCGTTGCGGTTGCGAGTGTCCTTGGTGTGACCTCGCCCTTACAGTCGTTCCCAAATGTCTGAACTGTACCACATTTTCAAAACATCTGCTAGCCATCTTTATGTCATGATTTTGCCTTACATTCTGATGATGTGACAGCAACATATACTTAGTTTCCTCAGTGTTATTTCCAGACCAACCTCCCCCCCCCCTGGCACTACAGCCCCAGTGGGCCTAGGCCTACCTCCATGAACTTCTCCGTTCACTTCGGTTTTTCTAGATCTCACACATACGGTAGGATTCCTTGGGCGGGTGATCAGATTGTCGCAAGGCCTCTACCTGTACACAAACACAGAAAAACGCATACAAACATCCATGCCCTGAGTTGTATTCGAACCCACGATCCCGGCTTCCGAGCGAGCGAAGACAGTGCATGCCTTAGACCGCTCGGCTACCGTGACCGGCTAGACCAACCTCCTTACTTGCGTCAATTAAACTTTGTGTGTTTTATTTCATGGTATTTATATTATCACCCAGTAGATTCACATCATCATCATCATAGACCGACAGCTGATGTGTCCCGTTTAATTTCAGACCCACCTGGATTCCCTGGACCTTTTTAATTGCATATTTTAAAGCAAAGTTGAGAAGCAGTGGCAATAAAGCATCTCCCTATTTTAGACCGTTCTGGATAGGAAAATTATCTGAAAAATATTTTTTTATTGCTAGTAGGGTGGGACTAAGTCCCTTGTACTGCGGCCTCTTCTGGCCTATTGTACCAGCCCCAGATGATAGGTAAGGGTGATTGTGGAACAATTGGTGGAATGAAGATTGGCAGGGGAAACCGAAGTACTCGGAGAAAACCTGCCCCAGCGGCACTTTGTCCATTACAAATCCCACTTGACCAGACCCGGGATCGAACCCGGGCCGCCGCGGTGGGAAGCCAGCGACTAACCGCTTGAGCTATGGCACGGCCCCTATACCGACTTTACTGTGCGTTTCATTTAAACACATTTCAATCACGGGTACCTCAAATTCTATGAGACTTTTGTACAATAACTCCCCTCCTAACCGAATCGCAGGCGTTCTTGACGTCTACGAATTGGCTATGTCCTGTCTCTTTGTACTGCCATTTGTTCCTCCAGTATCTGACGAAAGCAAAAGATCTGACCAGTAATTGATCTGTTACGTTTAAACCACACTGATGATATGCAATAATTTTGTCTATATATGGACTTAATCTTGAGGGTAGAATATTGGATAAAAAATGTGTATGAAGTTGATGGCAGTGATATGGCACGATAATTACTACAATCAGTTTTATCGCCCTTCTTGTGAAGGGGGTAAAGCGGTAAAGCTTACCACTAACCTCCAAAGAGTACCGAGTTAAAGTAAACGTGGATCTATACATCCATACCCCAATACGCCTTCATGGCGTAGTGCTTAAATAGTTCAGCACATGAACTCCCTTGACGCTTGCAGCAAATACCGTGAAACCGGCATATTACAGGGGCTAACAAAATCCGGTAATACCGAGCGGGGTGAAGTAGTGGTAACATTCTAGATTCGTGTTCGGGAAGTGATCGTTCGAATTTCTGTCGGGGCCCCTGCTATCCCGGTTGAAGTTTTGGTGCTATCTTCAGTCCCTCCAGGCAATAGCCAGGATGGTGCAGTGATTCGACCATGACCGCTTCCTTGAAAAATCTTTTCGAATTCGAGATTCATGCATCATTCCACCATTCGACGCTATGCAATCCAGCTACTGACCGCGCCGTAAAATAGTTCACACACGCACAGAAAAGAGCATACATGTACACGTATGAGGTTCATTCGGCCCGCTGAATGTTCAGAGTATTATCTGCATGTAAGATTCCCCTTAAGTACGCGTACCATTCGTTTACTCTAATATACGTGTATACTAAACTGTTTGGGGTCCTCTTTGTTTAGGTGTCTGGTGGGAATTTTGCACATCCACGGTCTACCAGCGTTTCAAATCGCTGTATTGACCTTGAAGTGAACTTGTATTTTGCATTGTGTAAACTTGCGTATGTCCTAAACAGAGAGTGTATTTCTAAATAACATTTTGGCTGGAATTCTGTATTTAAGCATCCTGTTGCAAGCCATATTAAAATGTCTATGTATAACACGGTCCGTCAATAATGCAACAATTGTTCCTTTTTCTTACACTTACACTTAGTTGCTGCAATAAGACACATGGAGAGAAGTATATAGCTCTAAACAAGGAGACGAAATCACTTGTGAGGTGGAAGAGAATTTCACAAAAATAATGAAAAAAAAATTATAGAAATTTTAATGGATATTATTTTATTACATTAAGTGGACTATACCGTGTGATTTTAGCGCATATTAATGCCGTGTATCACTGGTTGTCAATTACGGTAACATAAACGGCTTTAGAAGTTCAGCTGTAGTAAAATTAATGTGATTCGATGTCAGAAAATGAAATTAGTTTTGCAGAGCACAATAGTTTGTTTCGATATATCCATCTATCAGATCAGGAGGCAGATTGCTCTAAGCGGAGCTACTCGTATTCGCTGTGCAGAAACCTAATGTATTTACAGCCAATTGTATATTGTTTATATCGTATGCATGTATTTTAACTTTAGAACATGTACTGTAATGGTGGCTTCTAACTATATTGATGTAAAAGTGTCCCTCTGAAGATGGTCTCTGAAGACCGAAACATGTAAGGGCATGAATAATTGAAATAAGAAAATCTTAACCAGTCACACTGGACGGAACTATTTAAATTTTTCATAATATTAGTGTGGCGGACCAGAATGAAACAAATCACATTCATCAAATCTTATTTTAGTTCTGTAGCTCAATGTCTTTTATTGAAATCCACTCTGAAACAAATGATCCCTTTACAGTCTCCTGCTTTTAAAAGACATACAAAATAATCTGAGGCTCGCATAGCGACGGCCGTGAAAACTGCCCCCTTCTGGAATGTAACACCGTGTAGCCTGATATAAATCCGGTGACATTTTGGAGGAATGTACTGTCTTCATCTTCAGGATTGCAGAATAAGCCGACCAGGAATACATCAACAAGCCCCCTGCTTGCTCCCAGATGTCAACCAACGCTTCGGAGGAACATACTGCCTCCATCTTCAGGGTTTAAGAGTAAGCGAAGCCTGAAGATGGAGGAAGCACTTTCTCCGATTGGTAGACTTCTACCTAGCTACACGGTAGTTCATCCTAGAAGGCAGTACCCTTCAGAGTGAAGAAATATATTAAAAAAGTTCTGACGTGTACTGTCTTTAATGTTTAAATCTCTGTGGTGAAGACACAGAACGCTCCGTTTGTGTGAGCAAGCTATAAGGCACTGTATTTCGCGGGAGAACGGCGATTGGAACGTGGCGAAGTGTAAATTGCGTGGAGCTCTTGCCTCCACTCACTCGTTTGTATTAGTGGAGTTGTGTTTAAATGTAGGAACAACTTTGTATAAACGTGACCTATACGCATTCATAGCGTGATACTTAAATGAACCCCCCCCCCTTCTCACTCTCTCTCGCTCTCTCTCCACGGCTCTAAAGCCCTTTGGACCTTGGCGGCTTCTTCGGTTTCTTAATCCCATACACAGTCAGTAGGACTCCTAGGAATGGGGATCAGCCTCTCGCAAGGCCGCTACCTACACAGAGAACGACAGAGTGGGATTCGAACCCACGATCCCAGCGATCGAGCTGGCGAAGACGGTTAATGCGTGAGACCGCGCAGTCACTGTGATCGGCCATTTAAATAGACGTACTGTGAGAAAAGACTTTATTAGTAATGCATCATATATGTTAGAATAAATGAAAGAATACCATCAAGTGTATCGAGTTTTTAATTAACAAATAATTATGAAGACCAATACGTTTCAGTCTCAAACGACTATCTTTAGAGGCGTTCTCTGTTAAAAGAAAACTTCACATAATTTTACATGAATTATTTAAAATTGTTACATGAAAGATTTAACAAATGTATCTGATCATAAAACGTAATTAACGTTAAAGATAACAGGGAGTCAACGATGTATAGTACGTATAGAAGTACGTCTCGCGTAAAACAGGATCATATATGTCCTTACAGCGTGTGTAAACATAATATATTCGTGACCCTATCAAATTTAATTTTGCGAGTAATCAGCTGTTAGTTTTTGTACATATTGGATTGCATTAATCTTATCTATTTAAATGTACGAGCATATTGCCACAACTCTCCACAGAAATTTACACGGCTGCCCTATTAGTAGTGATTAAATGATTGATTCTAAAAATATGGATTACAAGAAACCTATTATGACATGACTTTCATGATTACTTGAATGAAGCACGGACAACTGCTTAAAATGCATAAATAACCTAACAAAAGTCTTCATGTCCACATCCGAAACTTGCAGAATGTTCCGATGTTAGACAATAGGACCATGTTGCCTCTTCAGACACGTTCTAACAACTAACCAAACTGTGTAAGATTTGAGGCTTTCACGGCGGTGACTATGAAGAAAGCAGTATTCTGGGATTTGGCACCGCGTATATGTGGTGTTAAC
>NW_019744415.1:644752-744162 GCF_002891405.2 Cryptotermes secundus
CCTCCTTCTACCCTGAAGAAGGAGGCGATACGTTCCTCCGAAACGTCGGTTAACACCACATATACACGGTGCCAAATCCCAGAAGACTGCTATCTTCATAACCAAACTGTGTTTGTTCCTCTCATGAAACATTAAGTCGCATGAACGTTATAATTAGTCATTTAATGTCTTTTGACTAATGTTGACTAAACCAATTTAATCGTAGTGCACAACTGAAGACAGCTTTACAAGCTGCAGATCCATGACCTTGATGATAACAGAAACCATGGTCAAGTGCCGCGAAACACCGAATGAGAATACCTTTCGTTTATCAGCCGTAACTTCCATATAAACTCACTTTCAAATGTAACTCTATTAATGAACCTGATCGAAGCTATGTAACTTCTATAACTGAAGCTATGTAACTTCTATATCTGAAGTTTTTTGTTAAAAAAAATAATAAATCAATCAAACAAAGTGTGGAATATAAGTGTCATAAGCCATTAATACGGCCGAAAATTGAACAAGTTACACAAGAAGAATCTGCTCCCTTTCTACACTCTCAGCTCTACTCGCATTGAATTATACGTATATATCAAATGTCGAATACTCACGATGTATGTTAGTACGCACCACAGTCAGGCTGCCTTTACGATGCTTGCAAGCGAATACTGTGAACTCGACTGGCAGTCTCAGTACAATTTCCCGGTTTTACATAACGCGTATCAACACAATGGAGTGTTGTCTTTTCCGGCCAGTAATGCTTTGTTGTGTTTTCCACGTGCAGTATCAGTAACGGAAGTATTACATGCAATGCCCCTCAACTGAATTAGTAATTGTTTTATTACTTGGTAATGTTTTCACGGCTTATAAACCAAATCGACCTAACTTCATTAAGAGTTCAATGCAGCTATAAAGTGAGCGACAAACACTGTATGTGACACAAACATCTGAAACTTGTTAAAATGCGGTTAAATGATTGACTGCCTGATTAGTAAAATAATTGAATACATGGTAAACATTTACAATTGCTTTGTTCTTTGAACGATTTCTTGCTTTTATGGAATCAGAACATCTGTTACCACATTCACAAAAGTCATCTGGATCTATTCCTCACTTTCACACCCTACTTCTTCAACGTACATTTTAATATTATAATCCCATTTACGCTTCGGCCTTCCAAATGGTTCCTTCTATTGAACTTTACAGACCAAAATTTTCTGTTGATTCTCACCCTCCCCATGAGTGTAATTTAAAAACATGTAGTGAAATGTTAATTGCAGGGCAAAATCATGACATAAATATAGGAAACAGATGTTTTGAAAATGTGGCACAGTTCAGATATTTGGGAACAACGATAACAGATCGAAACCTGATTCAGGAGGAGATTAAGAGGAGATTGAACTCGGGTAATGCTTGCCACCATTCAGTCCAGAACCTTTTGTCTTCTTGTCTGCTGTCCAAAAAACATAAAAATTAGAATATAGAAAACTATAATTTTGCCTGTGGTTCTGTATGGGTGTGAAACTTTGTCTCTGACATTAAGTGAGGAACATAGACTGAGGGTGTTTGAGAACAGGATATTGAGGAGAATATTTGGATCGAAGAGAGATGAAGTGACAGGAGGTTGGAGAAAACTGCATAAAGAGGAGCTTCGTAACTTGTACTCTTCCCAAGTATAATTAGAATGATCAAGTCGAGGAGGATGAGGTTGGCAGGTCATGTAGCACAAATGGGGGAGACGAGGAATGCGTATAGGATATTGGTGGGAAAGCCAGAAGGAAAGAGACCACAGGGAAGACCAAGGCATAGGTGGGTGGGCAATATTATAATGGATCTTAGAGAGATAGGATGGGATGGATTAGATAGATCTGGTTCAGGATAGGGACCAGTGGAGGGCTCTTGTGATCACGGTAATGAACCTTCGGGTTCCGTAAAATGCTGGGAATTTCATGAGTAGCTGCTGAATTGGCGGCTCCTCAAGAAGGGTTCACCTCCATTAGTAAGTAAATAATTACACCTTTAATGTGACTATAAGTGAAATGATCTATATTTAATTAGGGGATAAAGGTGACGCCATAAATTCGAGAGTTAGTGTCCGGTCTTCCATCACAACAGCCCATATTGTATACCTGACCAAGTAATGTGGGATTTCTGGTGGACGTAATGCTAAGGGGGTGGGTTTCCTCAGAATACTTGGGTTTCTTTTGCCAATTTTCATCCTGCCAATTGCTCCATGTTTGTTGATCATCTTATCATCGACGTCAGATAGTCTCGATATTGACGTAAATAAAAAACCTAGAAATTTAATTAATTTTCGACCTCATGTTAAGGTCTGAAGCAGTTGGGATACAGTCATAGTGATGTCATGAGTTAGGATATTTTCACTGGCTAAGAATGCTGTTGTTCGAACAAGACAACAGAATTCAGGGTTAGATATTTCATGTGAAAGGGATGTGTTTCCACAGGGGCTTGAAAATAGTTGGACCATTTGTTGTGATGATATGCCGCATGATTATGGGTGATATCTTGCGATTTGTGTCAATTCATCTTGTGTTTGTCATGGGATTTTTACAATGTAAGTATCTATAAAAACAGAAGATGAAATAAATTTGAGAACTGCAAGCAGCCTAAGTAAATGTCTGAAGTATAAGAAGAGGCCATTTTGATGAGTTTATCTAAGGGCCTGGAATTGTTGATTGCCTGTGATTTGAAAGCCAGAACAATTTTTAATACTATAAGAGCTTCGCACATAATGTGTCTCACAACTAATGTATGATAGGAATGAACCATACAGAGAGCCCCGTAAGGCTTTCCATGATGCACTTCAATTTAGCAAGGGGTTTCCTTTTGTTGTTGTTCCTGGGTCTTGGTTAGATCTCCTCTTTTCCTTTACCTGGTTCCAAGTGTAGTTTGTTCTTATTTCTGGCTCATATTCGGTGTTAGTATTGTTATTGCTTTTTGATGGGGTTATGTTAAATATTGTTTTATCCAAAGGCATCATATTGTAGCTGGTTTGTTTAATTTGGTATGGTGGTATTGGGCCTGTGAATTGCTGTTGCATTAATTGTTGCTATGGCTCTATATTACTACCCAGTCCCGGTACTGCCCACATGCCTGCCGCCTCACTGAAAGGTAGTTTATCATTTGTTTTTCTGCAGAAACTAGAAAACAAAATTAATTATTATATTCTAACACCACAATAAGTCTCCTCAGTCTGCTTTCACTATTCGTTGCTAGGTTATTGCTATCAGCAATGGTTACACCTTTATAATATTTTCTCTAGGCATATCCTGGTAAAATATCACCAGCTTATGTTACAGCTATTGAGACTAAATTCCTGGTTTGCTTATTGATGACACTTTGTCTTGGAGCCAGCACATTTATTATATTATATTATAAACAAATTATCTGTAGCATGTTATGCAATTAGAAATATAAAGCATACAGTAACAACAGAAATGCTAAGGTTAATCTACTTTGCGGATATTCATTCTATTATTAATTACGGAATAATCTTATGGGGTAGTGCTAGCTTAGCGAAATGGTATTCATAATGCAAAAGAGAATTATCAGATGCATAATGAATATGATACCAAGAGACTCCTGTAGGGAGATAATTAAGAGGATGAAAAGGATGACATTTTATTCCCTATATATATGCACTACATTTATTTGTGGTTAATAATAAAAAATATTTGAGAACAATAGTGAATTACATGATCATAAAACTAGGCTATGTAAGAAATTTGCACATACATGAACCTGTCCAAATTTGACAAAAACGTATTGCAGGTATAAGAGTCTTCAATCATTTACCTCATTCAATAAAAAAAATGATGAATGATGAGAAGGGATTTAAATTCACTTTAAATTATTTCTGTGCAACCATTAATTTTATTCCATGAATTAGCTTTATCAATACAGTGAGAGACAGTATATATTATTCCCTGCCAATAAGTACTGCTTATATATGTATGTTTTCATTATCTAGGCTTTGTATATTGACTCACCCGATATTCTGTGTATGAAGTTTTAAAAATAATTTTGTTGTAAATAAACTTAGAATATGTGCAGTACATATTTTTCAATTGTATAAAATGAATTTAGATATCTAAAAGCAGGGTTGATATTCAGTCGGCACACTTATAACGCAAAGAAAGATTAGAAAATAATTCAATGGTTACATAATACTTTACGGTACTAGATTCAAATATGAGGAACAGCAGCGCCACTAAGAGTATGGAGGGCAAGACTGCAAAGCAGAAGAGATGTGCTTCTTGGCAAGACAGTGAGGAGGTGCCGTCTGTACCAACCAGGAAGCTGAGGAGGTTAGACACTGCTGATGTGAACAGCAGCAGAAGACGCGGTTCTATCCGACCTACTCTACACGAATCGGCTGCACAAGAACAGAGAGCTGAGGTCACTGAATGCAGGGGTGTCAAATTAGAGCCAGAGCGTCATGCCGTTGATAGGTATCGTAGTGCTCATGAAGGTGAATATGTCGCCCAATACTCCTTAGTAGACAACAGTGGTGATGGGCCTCGTAGTTCTCAAGAGGGTGAACAAGCCGCCCAGCACTCCTTAGTGGCCAACAGTAGTGATAGGCCTCGAAATCATGATGAAGTTGAACAAGTCGCCGAACCCTCCTTAGTAGACAAAAGTGGTGATGGGTCTCGAGGTGCTCAGGAAGGTGAAGAAGTCGCCGAACACTCCTTAGTAGAACACAGTGGTGTTGGACCGCGCAGTGCTCACGAAGGTGAACAAGTTGCCGAACACTCCTTAGTGACGAACAGTAGTGATTGTCCTCGTAATGATAATGAAGGTGAACAAGTCGCCGAACACTCCTTTGTGACAAACAGCAGTCATGGTCCTCGTAATGATGATGAAGTTGAACAAGTCGCCGAACACTCTTAGTAGACAACAGTGGTGATGAACTTCGTAGTGCTCAAGAGGTCGGCGAAATTATCGAGAGAATCCACGTGGATCCGCCAAAGCGACAAGGCGAGTGCAGTCGTGAAGGCGGCAAGCCTTCATCTTGCAAGTATACATTAAGCCACGGCTTAAATCCAGTACATGCGGCCGCGAGCGCACTCGTCGCACTGGCCACTTCTTGCTATGTCCTTCCTCCATATTTTCCACGTTAATCTCCCATGCAGTATGGGCCGTGTCACGGACTCCCAGAGTTTGAAGACCTAATCTGATAACTAGGACTTCTAGCAGGAACAGTGACAACAGTAGTTCAAGAAACAGTGCCGTTACATGACGTATGAGACCCGTGGAATAACCTACTAGTTAGTGTATAAGTTCAGTGACATTAGCATAATTTGTAATTAGAGCGAGGGCACATCGAAGAAACTGGTAACCGCAACGAAACCACGAAGGTTAAAACCATCACCCGTCCTCTACAGCTCTACAGGGAATGTCGAATTATCAGTAGTGGACGATTATTTACTCAAGACACCTACAAACAAATGAATCACTGAAACGCGTTACAGCACAGCTGACTACTAGGAATCCACGCGGAAACGCAATTGTTAGAAGACTGGCACGCTGCGTTGCCTGGAAATTAAGTTATGAATCACTGATACGCGTTACAGAACAGCTACTGTAATTTCAATGAATCCACGCGGCAACTCACTCGTTAGAAGACTGGCATGCTCTGTTGCCTGGAAATTGTGTTTCTCAGTCTACCGGCGAGTTTCGTTGCCATTTGCTCAGTTTGCGTTGCTCGACACACTACGGCCGGCCGCATGTTGAGGCGCAGGCAGGGCGCACGTTCACAGCGTGAGATAGCGCAGTGTGAAGGACGAAGTCATTATCGTAGAAATATGGCGGAACACGTATTACTTGATATAAGTTCTGAATCAGATTCAGACGATCAGTTCGAAACAGAGATGTTGGCGTACGTGGCATTAAGAAGGACAAAATCTATGAAAAGAGCGGATGTCGCTTTTGCATTTAGTTTGCCAGTTTTCATAGTGTGATCCAGGACTAAGCAGTAGAATTATTTGTAATTATTAAAAGTAATTGTAATTTGCTTTTGAATTATTTGTAATTATAAAATGTACAGTACCTCTGGGCAGTTTCTATTTATTTATGTACGTATATATGAATAAACTTTATTTCTAATAGATTTTTGTTATCTTATTTTAACATGATGTTTGCTGAAGGTTGTGCAATAATTTATAAATATTGAAAATTAAACATCACATTGAAGATATTAGGGTTAGTTATTTCTGAATAACTTATGGCAGTAGTTCTCAAATTTTTTACCTCTGACCCCCCTCCCGTAACAAGAGAAAACACCCTCTGGCCCCATGCCTGTTCCCTTTATCAAAATAGAAATCATCGTATGTTTGACGTTTCATTGGGTTTTCTTTTTATGTTTTTCTGTATATTATAACGTGTTTTGCCACTTAAGAGGCCGTTCAGTTTGTTGATTGGTTTATGGAACAACTTACAAGTCTTGGCTTCAATTAATTATAACACTGCTACGGGTTTACACACTTTACAAACCCTACGCAATATTCTATTCACTCTGTCCTCAGTAGTCTACTCGTATTCACCCTACGATACGGGAGCTATTCCAGTGTCACTGTTTTACACACCCCCAATTACTTCTCTTGTGAGCCAAGCATCTGCTTCTCAGGCTATCACTTCTAATAACACGTTCCGGTATTCTTCTTTCCGGTCGGTGACTGTTCCATCCGCACTGTGTCACTCCTGCTCACACACTGACTGACTGACTCCCTGCCTATCTCGTAACTCACTGTGGAATAGTGTTCAATGCTCCTTATTTAGCAACGTTGCGGACAACACAGAAAACAGTTACGTAATAGCCACCATTGTTGCGCAAGGAAGTGTTTACCGACTGCCTAGTAACAGTCGTTGCACGGACTCCCCGCTGTGTTTACAAAGGCGTTGCTAGGCAGCGCTGCCGGGAGTTGTTTACCGTTACGTAGCAACTCTGGCGTCCCGTGTTAAGTCACCGAGGGGAAAGGGGTGTCTACCGGGCGTTGCACACTGATGCACGGAGTGGGGGTATGTGACGTCACTCGCGAGATCACAGTGATCACGCGATCCCCACGTCCCGCTACGCCATTCACGTTACAATATTAATTAGAAGTTTTTTTTATTCAAAATTAAAGTATCACAAAAAAAATACGGCTGTCAGTTCCACTGTTTAGTGGATGACGCAATACTATAGGCAGGCGATCAGCGCATAAAGTCACGCACTAATGAGATGTCCGCTGGTAATAGGCTGCATATGTGAGATAGCACAGGAAAAGTAGCGGTCTTTTTATTGCTAGTGGGGTGGGACTAAGACCCTTGTACTGCTGTTGTATATGGTGACACCTGGTATAGATTGTTGTATAAGGTATGGTGATGCTTATACTATAAACTCTTGTATATGTTAATTCCTATGTGGTATATGGGGATACATAGTATGTAATGAATTGTTTTATTGATATAACATGTTATATGGTATAAAGTAATATGAGGAAAAGCCTGTACCTTATGAACACATAGTATGATGAAACGTTTGTACCAACAGGAAGTATCAAGAGATTAACTTCAGAAAGGATCAAAAGATTAGAGCTTTGTCATTTACCTGTGCTGTCACAAGAAAGATGCTTGTTTCTTTTACTAAAAACAAGACAGCTGTGGACCCTCCAAAAACTCATGAGGGTGATGCAATGAATGACGCTAGTCACATTACTCCAGAAGGGTAACGCCCTAACTGGACCAGATATATACCACACGGGGCGTAAGCAAAGACGCTTTTTGATATCGACGCTGCCTGAGTATGCACTAAGTGGAGCAGGAGCTGTCTAATACAAGGAGTCGGCCGCTGCCCTTGTTCAGGCACACCATTGATTTTCTTACAAACAGGGTTTTCTCTACAACTGTGTACATTATCAATAAATGTATTAGTTAATTTCAAGTTGCAGTACTCTCACACGCCACAGTGACTCCCAAGGGAACCGCTCGCCCTGCCAAAATGCAATCTGTCCCATCACCGGGATACAACACTGCGGCCACTTCTGGCCTATTGTACCAGCCCCAGATGAGAGGTGAGGGTGATTGTGGAGCAACTGGTGGAATGAAGATTGACAGGGGAAACCGAAGTACTCGGAGAAAACCTGCCCCAAAGCCACTTTGTCTACCACAAATCCCCCTTGACCAAATCCGGGATCGAACCCGGGCCGCCGCGGTGGGAAGCAAGCGACTAACCGCTTCAGCTATGGCACGGCCCCCAAACAAGTTGTTAGGAGAATATAAGTGTAATAATGTGCCCAAACGAAAAAGTTAAATGCCGAAAGACAGCGTGAACATAGAGAAACACATAAAAACCTTATCTGCTGAATTGTAGCGTTCTGCAGTTTACTGTAACTATAGCGCACAAATGAGCGTCCATTTGTTTATCTTCCGACAAAATTGCAACACTTTTACATGCCACACTTCAACACTACATGTTTCGGCCACAAACGGCCATCTTCATGTGTTTTTTTATATTCAAAACTGCTACACCCTTTTAATTCGTGTTAAAATCACACGCTGTAGTCTTCTTTTTAAGTAAAACGAGATAAAATCCTTTAAAATTTATCTTGCATATTATTTCACCTCACCCGGGGTGTCGTCATTTTCGTAAATGCATGAAGGTGTTTTTCTCGGCAGCTCGCCCCTCATGTTCGTGGTCTATTTTCAGTTTTTGACTGCCATATGCTCCTGGTTTGTGTTTGCTTCCTCCACAGCGGTTGGTTTTGTCTTTACTAGTTCTTTAGTAACATATCTGTAACATAAAACACCTGAAGATGGCCGTTTGGGGCCGAAACCTGTAGTGTTGTATAATCTGAAAAGTCAGAAGAATGTGTGAAGGGCTCGAACTCAGGTCCTCTTGATAGAGACCTCTTGGTCACCTGATCTAATTGGCTTTTCAGAAATAGATAATTCGTAACTTTCTCACTACACGTAAGGACCCGCAGACGGGGGTACTCAGGATTCTTGCCCTAATCTCCATAACAAGAAAAAAATCCATTTTTTGTTTCACACAAAATTCATTAATGTGGAATAATGGATCTTACAGACAGTTAGTAGGACTCAGATCAACATAGTCGCAAGGCTGCCACCTACACAGGACAACACAAACAGAATTAACGCGTGCAGACATTCATGTGTCGTGTGGAATTCGAACACATGATCCCACTGTTAGAGCGGGCTGAAACTTTGCGTGTCTTAGGCCACGCGGCCACTGTGATCAGCATTAAAGGAACCAAAGTGGTAAATAGAAGACGAGAGAAGAAAATATATCATATATTAAAATTATTTTTAAATATGTCCCCATATATATCAATATAGAGACCGACAAGTTTATCTCGATACGTAAAAATATTTTAAATGGTTTCAAAATAATATTGTAGGCAAATGTTCTTTTTTCTATCTCCCCTTTGAATAAATCTTCGTAGCACTCGGTTTCTTTTTACATAGTTTTCGAACAAAAGGTGATCTAGATTGTGCTCATCTTTAATAAGATACCGTATTTACGCATGTATAGGCCGCACATTTTTTGCCAAAAATTCAAGAGGAAAACTGGGGTGCGGCTTATATTCGAAATATTCGAAATCACACTTCATTTAAAAAAAATTATATTCATAATTACTAATACAGGGTGTAATACTCCTGAAATAATATTCCAAGAAAATTATTTTTTTCTATAATTTCTGTCTGAAAATTGTGCTGCGGCCTGTACATGCGTAAATATGGTAATAATAAAGAGGAGCAGTGACACACACACACAGGGAGCCTGCACAGAATGATACATGAACGGTGCTGGAAACAAGAAATAGCCGCTGCAGGACATATAGACACAGAGCAGGTATCCTTGTGATTTAAAAATTTAAATTTTGAATTTTAATTTAAAAAAAGAAATTTAAATTTTAGACTGGAATTCTAAAATAAATATATATGAGTCAAACTCCGTCTTAAGTGCAACAATTTAATTGTAGTTCTTTCTTCTTGTGTGGAGGAAGGGAAGAAGAAAGAACTACAATTAAATTGTTGCACTTAAGACGGAGTTTGACTTATATATATTTTGTGAGTGTAACAGGATGCTTAAATATAATATTCTAAAATCACGATAAATGATACAAACTCCGTCCTAAGTGCAAATACAGCAGACAGCACACGTAGTACAGACAAGCAGCGGCACTCACACAAGAAGACTACATTAAATAACACCTGTACAGTGTGAAAACAAGAACTAGCCGCTCCAGCACTTAGACATAGGGCGAGTAACCCTAAGAATTTTAAATTTTAAATTTAAAATTTAGAGAAAATTTTAAAAGATTTTAAAAACATCATAACTAAAGATTTTTAGAGTGCTACTACAAGAATATCGGGTTTGACGTGTGCAACATAATCTACATACCAGACACATATCAACGATGTAGATGTTGATAATACGAAGAATGTGACATTGTGTTTTTAAATGTTAAGTTTTAGACTGGGTTCAGTGTGGCAGCAACGTTAAGAGTATACACCTGATGATGGCCGATAGAGGCCGAAACATGTAGTGTAGAAAGAACAAGATCAAAGACATATAAATATATATTGTTTGCACTTAGGACGGAGTTTGTATCATTTATCGTGTAGAGTGCAACAGGATGCTTAAATATAATATTCTAAAATCACGATAAATGATACAAACTCCGTCCTAAGTGCAAATACAGCAGACAGCACACGTAGTACAGACAAGCAGCGGCACTCACACAAGAAGACTACATTAAATAACACCTGTACAGTGTGAAAACAAGAACTAGCCGCTCCAGCACTTAGACATAGGGCGAGTAACCCTAAGAATTTTAAATTTTAAATTTTAAATTTAGAGAAAAAAATTTTAAAAGGTTTTAAAACATCATAACTAAAGATTTTTAGAGTGCTACTACAAGAATATCGGGTTTGACGTGTGCAACATAATCTACATACCAGACACATATCAACGATGTAGATGTTGATAATACGAAGAATGTGACATTGTGTTTTTAAATGTTAAGTTTTAGACTGGGTTCAGTGTGGCAGCAACGTTAAGAGTATACACCTGATGATGGCCGATAGAGGCTGAAACATGTAGTGTAGAAAGAACAAGATCAAAGACATATAAATATATATTGTTTGCACTTAGGACGGAGTTTGTATCATTTATCGTGTAGAGTGCAACAGGATGCTTAAATATAATATTCTAAAATCAAATTGACGAGCATATGTTGGCGAGATTTTAATATTGCCCTTCGATAAATCATATGAGAAGTTCAGGATAATAGATCGATAATTTTAATCGATAACCTCGCCGGGTTTGTGTGTTCAAAAGAAGAGGTACGTTTTTGTTTGGCGTGTTGTTCCCATGTCTGTGGAAGTGCTGAAGTAATCAAAATGATGTCTAGATCTGTCAGAGCAGAAACAAGAAGTAGAGCCAAAGATGACATTAAAAGAGTAATGCAAGTGGTTGACAAAGTACGTCATTGGTAAGTTATTTAATGGATGGATACACCACATAACCTAGAAGTAACTCCTAAAATTGGCGTAATTGTGTTGTGATTATTAAAATGGAATTACATTACAACAAAGACATTTATAAGAGGTTATAGCCTTTATGTTAGGATGTACGGCAATTTTGAAGTTAATCAATATCCCCCCCCAGAAAAGAAAATAACGGTTTCGTCATGTGTGAATACACAACTTGATTTCTGTAATAGGTTCTTTTTTCTTGGCTCATGTTCTTTTCAGGGAAAAGAAGTGGGTGACAATTGGCGAGACGACAATGAAAATCTACAAGTGGGTCCCAATTTCAAGCAGTGAGCAGGTTCGCTTCTTTTGTTTGTGACTCCAGTTTTCAGTAATATTGAAAAGTGAATCAGAAGCAACTTCAATTACTAAAATTTGTATGTATAAGGCCACCTAAACAGAACTCATTGCAAGTAATGAGAATAAAGCATCATGTATTCATTGAATGAATCAACACATGAAATTAATACTGACAGCTTCATAAAAAAATAAATAAATAAATACAGATGAAATACAGAAAGAACAATATATCTGTTGTTACTATAAGTGGAAGCATTTTCATGCATATGCAGGACTTCCAGTATGTCATACAATATTTGCAAATGGTAGAAGTATAAAATGTGTAAAGATTATGGTGTCCTATCATGTATATAACAGTCTGTTTTTATGTTCCTTTTTTCAGAAGAAAAAGGGCAAAGACCACTGCAACAAGGAGAACACATTAGCAAGAAAAGCAGCTACTTTAGATTCGTCTAATTCTAATTTTGGTCTTGCTGAGGATTCAAACACATGTAAGTTTATGGTTTCCATTTGATAATAGTGTTTAATTGCTCTTGTACTGTAGCAGTATTTTCTTACATAATAAGAGTATCTCTTTATAGGGAGAGGTAGAAGATGGTGAAGTTTCATCACTGGCAGGAGCCTACTGTTGAACACTGTCCTGAGTTATTTAAATCCATCATATATCCACACAACATATTTCCATGAAGACTTTTAATCTCATGCCGTACTTGTCTCTCAGCCAAAATTTTGTATTTTGTACGTCCTCCCTTAATAGCCCTCTGAGGCTGGGTGAAGAGAAAAGTTACCCAGTTCCTCTTCTCTCCCATCCACTTGTTCCTTAATCTTTTTTGGGTCCCTATATTCTGCTCAGAGCTTAAATTTCATGCACCTTCAGTGTTATTCTTCATTCCCCACAGAAAAGATACTTAGAATTCTGGCAAAATATGTTCAACATAAAAGGCAGGCTCATATTCTGACCTTTAAAACTTCTTGTCTAACAGAATTCAAATTATAAACTTAATATTTTGAACAACCTACTTCCTTGCCACATCTCACTTCCTAATTCTATCAGAATAAGCAGTTACAGCTAGGGAAAATGTAGGACCTTTTTTCCCTTCCTCCCACATACATGCATTCTTAAATGTACAGAGAAAGAGTCTCACCTAAGTCTGGTCTCCTTTCTCCATCAGTAACCATATGCTTGATATGTAGGGGACTGAACAGGTTGGTCCTAGAAATAATGTTCTAGACTTGTATTCAGGAGGTGCACAGTTTGAATCTTAGATGGAACACTGGCTATCCTGGCTCAGGCTATTTTAGTTTTCCTTCGTCCCTTCAGGAAAATGCTGAGTTAGTCTCAATAAAGCAATGGGCACTTCTTTCCAAATCATTCGTCATCCTGTCATCTGATGCTGCACTGTCTCAATACTGAAAGAGCCATTAAATTTCATGATATCTAAAAAAATACAAGAGTCTTCAAAATATGTCTCATTCCTAAGTTGCTACTAGGTGTACCATTTCAGTAGGTTCCATTGCTCCTATGTTAATTAAAACAAAATGCCATGTAATGTTCTCCAATAATTTGCCTGCAGCTCTGTTCTTAGTGGTATGGATAAAAAAGTAAAAGTAAAGGTATCCCTGTAACAGGCCGTGGAGGCCCATAGGGTTGTGAGATGTTGAGGTTCCACATTTTCTAGACAGTCGGCTCATAGATGGCAGCAAGGTTGTCAGCCCTACGCACTGGCCGCCCTTTACCCCCAAGAATATTCCAAGAATATTCCTGGTACTCATTTCTGTTAGAGGCCGAGTCGACCTCAGGGCCATAGTGCAGCTGAAGGATTAGGTCAATTGAAAAAAAAAATCCAATGGCCTCATTGGGACTTGAACCTGCGACCTTCTGGCTTGTAGCGTAGTGCCTCAACCAACTATGCTAATGCGTGCCCCCCTTAGTGGTATGGATAAAAGTCTAAACTGTTTCCATGCCTTTTTAAAATTTATGATGGATTTTACAGGTTTCTCTATGGTAAGTGATTCTCAAGGGCCAACAGATTTCTCTGCACAGCTGGGATTCTCAGAGGACTCAAACTCACAAAGCAGTGAACCAAGTACAAAGCGGTTGAAGTCTGACTGATTGGTCTCAAAAACTGATGATTCACCCTTTTAAGAAGCATTTCTAAATATTTAGCTTTGAAATGTACAAGAGTAAGTCAGTAGATAAGGTGAATTTAAGTATAGCTTAAAATGTGTGTTTCATGCATTATGGTGTGAGCAGTCCCATGGCAAGGTCATATCAGCACACATTTCATCTTATGTGATGTGTCAGTTTTCCTGAATAAGTCCATTAGCACTTTGAACTGTAACAAGTGTTGCTGCTTCAACCCATCTACTTGGTTGATGTGCATCCACTAAACTTATGCAGTCATTTTTAACAGCTCACACCACACATTTTTCAATTATAAACAACTATCCTGATGTTATGCACATATTCTGCAATAAATTTCACTTGGTTCTACTCCTTGTGATGGTAAAGCTTGATAACACTTCACAGTTCAAATACAGTGCAGTCTGAATGGAGGAGCTGTCATTTGAAAACTGTTAGTGACAGTATTTTCATCTATGTACATAAACTATCATTCTTATTATTTAAGTACACCATCAATAATGCAACAGTGATATAAAAGACACCTAAAATATATATTTTTCACTAAAAGTGTAACTTTTAATACTTTAAAATGTTATTAAATATCATAATATGTCATTAAGACACTGCAAGTACACTACTTATACACTAAAAGTGACTATTAAAATACTTGCTCCTGCTTATATATCTACAACTACACTAGGGTTACTATACGTGAAGACTGCACCAAAAACACATATACAGGAAAAAACATACAAATATACGTAAGTACGCAAAATTTCAACATTTCATACATAAGGACAACATGATAAAAATCATACTAATACATATTATACATTGCAATATGATGGCCAAGTATTCTAGATATGACATGCAACAACAAAACAACAATGTGCATGGGAGCACGAAATACAAGTGGACAGTGCATGGTCTCCCCACAAATTAGAAGTTGCCTGATGATGGCCCATGTGTGGCTGAAACATGTTTCAAAATTGAAGAACATTATGTAAAACAAAAAGACATTTTCAAGTATTTTGATAGTCACTTTTAGTGTATAAGATATACTTACAATGTCTTAATTACATTTCATGATATTTAATAACATTTTAAAGTATTAAAATTACACTTTTAGGGAAAAAATATATATTTTAGGTGTCTTTTATATCACTGTTTCATTATCGACAGTGTACTTGAATAATAAGAATGATGCCTCAATGCAACAGGATGCTGAAATATAATATTATGACTACTGTTATGTTTATACATTCAGCAGTGAGGGTATATAGTAATGGAAGTCTGTAAAAAATGTAAATTCACCTTATTTATTAATTTCCCCTCATATAAAACATACTTTGTTACCCATGCCATTGAAGTTGTGGAGAGAGTTTGTCTAGTGATACTCTCATAGACATCGAAATAATGTATTAAGATTTGTAGTTATATTTCTCTTTGACTGAAACAAAGCTGTCTGGTGTACTATAATGAATGCATGCCCTGTGTAGTTATGGAAGTAAAATCAGCAAGTTAGATCAAGCAAAAGAAATGTGAATTTTAGTCAGTGGGCATTTCCTTTTCAAAATAATATTGCATTGTTTTTGCATATATTCAAGGACAGTAATAAATATAAATGAATACTGTTGTTACCTAATCTCTGAGCAATGGGTATTCCCCTCACCTGTACTGACCTCACAGAGTTCTTTAAAGAAATAAAAATAAAGAAGTGTTTTTCTTTCTTTATTATATATATGTATATCATACTTATCGGTCAATTTAACAGGCACAGATACTCTGCTATCAACTGTCTCTTATGGCTGTTGTTAAACATCCATATTGCTCAAAGAATTAAATAACTACAAATTGATATTAATGGTCTGTGTGATTTAATTTTGCTCATTATTTTATCAGTTTGCTGAAGAGAACTTCCTGTATGATCATAATTTCTTCATTTCCAGAGAATTCCAAACTTGAAGGGAATTATAAATGTACATTTGCTTTCACTGTTTACACATACTAGTTATGTGCACCATCATGCACTTTTGACAACATATTAATTGAATGTGAGGAATTAAACCGAAGCTAGCAGTAACAAATACTCTTAGGCTCTTCGTCCACCGCCACAATGCAATTGCAACGCGACTGAAAAATGACGACAGATTACTTGTTTTTGAGTTGTGTAATAGTCTGACCCCTGTTAATAATATTGTAACATGTTTAGACACTGAAGCTGCCGTTCGGATTAATTTGGTTTATTTGACAACCTACCAGTATTGGTTACAATTAATTACAACAATGTTGCGGGGTTTCACACTTTATAACCCTATTCGCAATAATCTCTTCACTCTAGCTTCAGTAGTCTATAGACATATTCACAGCACGGGAGCCATGTAATTGTCCCTGTATCACACTCCCAATTACACGATTACACACACGTCCGGTTCTTCTTTCCGCAATGGCTGCTGTATTCCAACTTAACCCTAACGGCTCGCTGCTGGCTAGATTCCAACTAAGCTCATTCACTGCTGACTGGAGAACTCACCTCGGCGGCTGATACACTTTTAACTTGTTCACTGCTGACTGGAGAACTGTCTTCGGCCGCTGATACGCTTTAACTGACTCTGTAGGCAGTGTAGTGCTCTTATAAAGTCGCAGTGCCCGCCCGTTACGCAATGGGTACCACTGTTGCCTGTTACCCGTGTCACAGCTGCGTTGCGTGTTACGTCACTGCGGGGAGAGGGCGGGGTGCTGACTTGCCTATTACCATAGTAACGACAGCACTACGATGCCGCCACGTACCACTGGAGAGGGAGGGGTCTTCCGTTGCGCAACATGTCACACTGCTCCCTCCTTAAGGCTGTTCGTCCCGAATAGCCTAACGGTGTACCCCTGTTCCTTTTCTTCCAAGGATGTGCTTTCTTTGTCTCCAGTTGTTTCGGCTACTCCTTGCAGCGACTATCTCCGCCCGTTACAACCGCTTCCCTCTTAAGACCAGCTCGTCTTGAGCGGTTTCCTTTTAACTTCCCTAGAAGAACCAGTTGCATCAGATTCATTTGTTGCACATGCACTCTTCCTCGTGAGGCTGGTACTTCTACGTTACCGGTTCCTTCTCTCTCCCACCAATGAAACTGTAACCCGACCTGAAGATAACCAATCGGAAAGGAGTTGCTATGCAACTGAATGTGCCAGTTTGAATGTAACTGTCAAGCAACACACGATGTCAAAGCAAGATTTGTATTAAACTTGTGCAGGCTGTGGAAAAATATCCTTGTCTATAAAACTATAAATTATCTGATTATTCAAGGAAAACTGTAGTTTATAAAGCTTGGGTGGAAATAGGGAAAGAAGTAAATGAAGAAGGGAAGTTTTCTTTCAAATGGTTTTATTCTATTGTATTAAAATAAGTATTTCATACAATACAGAAAATTTATTCATTTATACAATATTGCCATTGCCAATGTACAGCTGCTTGTGGACCAAGGAAATAATATGATAAATAATCCCTTAACTGTTGAGAATTTGATCTTTCATCTATTGTTACATTCTCTACCGGTACATCAATGAAAGGCAGTTCATTGGAATTCTGTTTTTCATCATTATAATGAGTGAAGTAGGGTTTACCTTCCCTTTTCTGAATAAAATTGTGCAGAATGTGGACAGCACGAATTATGTTATTAACAGACATTACATTTTTACAATGTATAGCAGACAGTAAAACCTGAAGTTTTTGAGATATCATACCAAATGCACACAACATTTTTACGGGCCCTCCTCAATCGATAATTAAATAGTCTAGCCAAATTATTTAATCTTCTCGTTGGATATGGTCTCATTAGATATCTTAGAAGTGAAAATGCTTTGTCAGCAACGAAATAGTATGGAAATTTCACTTCACTGTCATCAAATGGCAATGTTTCAGGATCAAGTAAATTTAGTTCATCTTTCTGAAGCCAATTATTCATTCTTGCAGTTTTGAAAATTCCTCCATCACTGTTTCTCCCAGCATACTCAGTTTCTATCATAAAGATGCCATCAGCATCAGCACACACCATCAGGACTACAGAATGAAAGGCTTTGTAATTGAAATTTTTTGAACCACTTCCAGGCAACTTTTGTATGTGTATATGTTTTCCATCAATCGCTCCAATGCAATTTGGAATATTCCATAGCTCTTGGAATCAACTGGATATTTCCTTTCATCCATTTTTATCAGGGATTTACATGTACGTATCATGCAGCCAGTTCCATATTGCGACAGTGGTTTCAGAAATTATTCTTCCAATCGTATTGTTTCCATGAGCAGAATAAAATGAGATGGCGGTAAAGGAACATCCAGTGGCCAGATACCTGAAACCAAGAAGTTGTATGTATGTAAGGGGTGGGTCATAAAAACTGGCCCAATGCCTCCCAATGGTGGCATATGTAATAATTTTGTGTGTATTGTGTTTGTAATAAAACAATTTTGTATTGTACTTAAATACTGTAATTAAACTTACCTTAGTGTAATTAGCAGTCTTTCTTCAACACTTATGCTTTTCCTATAGTTTGTGTCCTTTCTTTGTATGTAAGGTTGAACAGTTTTCACTAACTCTACAAACAGATGTCTAGACATTCTGTAATAAGATTGAAATTTCTTCTCGTCTTTTTTTAATTCTTGTGCCGTTATGAACGCCCGCCTGTTGGTGTTCTTAGTTATGTAAGGATGAGTCCACCATTTGCGTTTCTTTTTGTGAACATTTTTATGTACCAATATGCGAGCACAACACTTTCACCTGAACTACTCGACATTGCGAGTTAAACTGTTGGAAAAGAGTTACATTGGTGGACGAAGCCAAGATTGTGTTCGAGTTTAGTTTGATTTCATTTTGGTTGAGTTGTAGCCAAGTTGTGGTTGCATTGCGGCGGTGGATGAAGGGCCTTACATATTGCATTCTGAAATGTAATGGTAGTACCACAGTTTTATAGTTTCTTGCTGGGTTGGTGTAAAACTGAAGTACGCTGTTACTGCCAAAGAATTACTATAGATGTTCTTGAAAGTGGTTAATTTAATGTATCTGGTAGAAATCTTGCATATATTATAAACTTTGTAAATTATAGGTACATCTGGATGTGTTTAAAAAAGGATATATATCATACAATTACTAAAATAGGAAATTGAAATATGCATCTACCGTGTGAAGAATTTGAATTTTATTTGACTTTAAATGTGTTGTGGAGAAAATAAATCTTACTAAACAAATCATTTCTGTTCCATTTATTTCAGGAACTCTTTGCTGTTTAGTGATATTATTTCTCAAGAACTGGACCACAAAGGTTTAAAGAACAAAACATATAATGTCAAAGTAATCAAAATGACATACCTACACTATTTTAGTAGCATAATGTGTATTCTTATAAAGATGATAAGAATAATACTACCACGAGTCACACCAGTTTAAAAAAATTGTTATACATATAATTATTTATATAATGATCCATCTATGTAGGCAGTCTTTGAGAGTTCCTGTAGTGGGATTTTGAGTATCCTATAATATAAAATTTTGCTTCAAAGCATCATGCAAGTGCTGAGAGAAGCATGATGTTAAAGCCATTGCTTCATCCCAACGATTCCTTTCCACACTTGTATAAGTTGTCAGATTCTGTACATGCTGCAGAACTTTTTTCAAGAATCTGAAAAGCAAATATAAAAATGACACTTGGTAAGTATGCTCTCACAGATTTAAAATGTATATACGTGTATGTAATAAAGATATGTCAGTGGGACTTTCAGTCAACATAAAAGTAATCTGGATGTTTAAAATCCTGTTCCCACTGGAGATATGCTTTCAAAGATTTCTATTGCAAGTAGCCCATACCATTTTTAATTGTACACCTATTAAGCACTGATGCATACTGTATTAATGATTCTGTGTTAAATCTACTTTTAATTTTTCTGCATCCTGTAACTATAAGAATACAGAGTGGCTAGCAATGCAGTAATATTCACTACCAATGATTTATATCCATAATTCTGCTGACTTTCTTTCCATAAAAATAATTACTTGCTACTTATATTTTACCATTGTTCCTATATAATAAATGAATTGAATATTTATATTTTGTACCTGTATATATGCTGATATTCCTGTCTTGATGTAATAGGTACACTGTTAATGTGCAGCAAGTTGATAGCAACTATAAGCACCACACATTGAACAGCAGTATGTAAACATGGAACTGTATTCAACATGCGACAGTAAGTTTCTCTTTGTCTGGATCGTAACATACGAGAACAGAGAAGCTGGTATTTAGCTTTCAGGCCTTCTTCAAGTTGCTTGCATATTAACTGAATATTGTCAGTAATCTGTTTCAACAAGTTCAATATGTCTGTCTCAGTCTTAGACCTGAACACAGTCAAAATCTTATATTCTGTTATAAAACCAACTATATCACTAAAATTATTTTCATGATCATGGTTATTCAATGAAATTATTCCTGACACTGAATTCCACAGATCATGTTTTAACTGCAGTAATTGTGCCCCATCTTCTTGAATTACTTCTTCCCACTTCTTACATCTCAGTTCTTCCACTGATTCAGGTTTTGGGTATGTTTCCCATTCCATTAATTTATGAGCAACTTCAGTAACACTGATTTTAAGCAAGGAGCTGAGGTGGAATTTAGAAACATAGTTCTTGCTTGCTTCTCTTATCTTATTCTCTAGTTTAACTGAACAATGATGAGATGGGCATATATTCATGTCATTTGTCAGAAGTTGGGGAGTACCACAAAGACTGGAATTGCTCTTCACACTTTTCTCTTCCTTTCTTGCTTTTATAATTACAGCCAATGCTACGCATATAATATGATTTGCGAGATTCTTTGGTATGTCACACAAGTCACATTCACCATGGCTAAACTTGTCTCTTATTCTTGGTCCTTTCTGATGCACAAAAATGTCCTGCAACATTTCAATAAGACAGTCACCTAGAACTGCCCTCACTTTATTAGTTTTCATGTCAGTTATATTCTCTGCCAATATTTCTTCAAGTGTTGTGTAAAATGAAGTTGATTCAGCTGTGAGCACCCTCTCCGGACAGCCATTTGCCCAGCAAAAAATGCTTCGAAGCACCTGCTCCATTTGGGGTAGGAGCAGCATCAGACATTGACCATACCTAGAAGAACATATCATTACGAGGGTCAACAGTGTTTGTTGTACAGTCCAGCACTCCAGAAATATAAATTGTATCTCCTAGCTACTTAACCAAATCTGTTCATCCTCAGTTTTGCAGTATGATTCATGCAGATATTTTTATTGAACTTTTAAAAAGGCGCTAATACAGAATTACTGTAATATTATCTGCTTTCGAAATGAGAACATACATGTAAATTCATAATACATGAGATGTAATTGTTCAACCTACAAGTTAGGAGCTAGTATGGATACGTTATCTGAAAGCAGTGGACTAACAACAGATTCTTTTAATGAAACTGTGTAATAATGTGGTAAAGCACAGGGAGGCTTAATACCCATTCAGAAAATGTTGATAACTCTTTCACTTCTATGAAATTTTTGTATGAAGGCCTCAGGGAATACAGATTTTAAGAGTTTAGTAAACTCCCCCATTATTAAGCATGCACGGGAAATGGAGTGTGCCAGTTACATGGGAAAAATTCTGACAGAAACCCACGTTTTCACTTTGGTTCTTGCATGGGAGTTTTCCTATGCAATGTAGCAGATCCATGGGTAGAAGATATGGGAGACATACTGTATATTGTAATGTGATCACAAATTCAACTAGCCTCTACTGATATAGCACCTGCATGAGGGAGACTGGTAGGTAGCACTGTTAGTGGCAGCTGGGTTAACTATTGCATGCACAGCTTTGTTTTTAAATATCTACCCAAAAATAGCAAATTTTTGTCAGTTGGATGACATAAAGATTTTTTATGGTAGATCATCCATTTAAGTCAACTTTCCATCCCCCTAAAGAAAGTTCAAATTTAACTCAGGATTTGAGTATTCTTCATCACAATGTACAAAGTCTGAGCAACAAATTACTAGAATTAAATGCACTGCTCTCGCAATGGCCCAAAAAGCCAGATATTTTATGCTTTTCGGAGCACTGGCTTTTAAGTGATCAAATCTTGCATCTAAATATTGATCAATATAAACTTGCGGATAGTTTTTGTAGAATAAATGATAAGCATGGTGGTTCTTGTATATTTGTTTCCAAATCAATTAAGATCAGAGAGGTTTCTCCATTAAAAAACTTTGGTAGAGAAAAAACACTGGAAATATCAGCTATTGAAATAGTGAAATTTAAAATCATTGTAATCTGTGTATACAGATCTCCAAATAGTGACGTAAAAATGTTCTTCAATCAAATAGATGAGGCTATAAATAGGGTACTAAACAAAGGTTGCTTGTTAGTAATATGTGGGGACTGGAATATAAACTTACTCCAAAAGAATTCACTTCAAAAGACTCTATTAAATCTGTTGCTCTCAAATAACTTATTAAATACGGTTCAATCTCCTACGAGAGTTTCATCTAACTCGTGTTCTCTAATTGATGTAATGATTAGAAATAAAGTATTTTATCCTACTTCAACAAATGTTGTCGAAATGGGCTACTCGGATCATTTTGCGCTAGTTATGAACATAGTTGTAGAAAATTCTCATGTTCCTTTCTCTGAAAAAACCAAAAGAAGAGTTTTCTCTAAAAGAAATATCGACTTATTTAACTTGAGGTTAACAAGGGAAGTCTGGGACGAGGTTTATCACCAAACTGATGTAAACAAAGCTTATAGTCTTTTTTTAGACAAGTATCGGGACCTTTTCCTGAACATGTTTCATATAAAAAAAGTTGTAAATGTAAAAAACATCAAATCCAGATGGATTACTAAAGGGATAAAAGTTTCTAGACAGCGGCTTCAATTTCTATGTTACTTAAAGAAAAAGTTGATTCTTCCTAGGCATTCTTTGAACTATATAAAAAAGTATCAAAAAATTTATAAGAACGTGTTAGCAGATGCTCGTAAAAAAGAAAACGACAGATTCATCCAAAAATCAACAAACCGCTCTAAAGCGTTATGGCAAATTATAAACTTTGAATCAGGGAAAGCTTTTAAAATAAATTATAAAACCTCGGATGTGGACTCCATGACTGACTTAGACCCCCTCCTCACTCCCGGTCATTTTAATTCTTTTTTTGTTGAAATTGCAGGAAAAATGGTAAACCAATTAAATGATCAAAAACCTAAGTATGACCAAGCATGTAAAGTTACTCCATTTTCTAAATCGATTTTTTTCGTACCAATTACAGAAAATGAGGTACTTAGTGTGAGTAGTAAACTAAAAGGTAAACTCTCCGCGGGCTATGACGAAATCCCAGAAAAGTTAGTAAAATTTAGTATTCAACCTATTTGTAAACCTTTAACATTTATTTTTAATTTGTCTCTTTGTACTGGAATTTTTCCTGATCAGATGAAGATTGCCAAAGTTCGCCCTATTCATAAGAGAGGACGAATTCAAGAATTATCTAATTATAGACCTATTTCACTATTACCTGTTTTTTCTAAAATCTTTGAAACATTAATATATAACAGAGTAGTGAATTTCTTAAATAAACATAATTTGATATCTGATGCCCAAAATGGCTTTAGACAAAATAAATCAACTCATACAGCACTGCAATCATTTATTGAGGATGTTCAGAAAGCATTAGACAATAAGTTTTTTGCTTTGGGTATTTTTTTGGATCTTTCCAAGGCTTTCGATGTGATAAACCACAAATTACTGTTGGCTAAATTGGAACTTTATGGGTTTAGAGGAATTTCACTCTCTTTGATGAGATCATATCTTACGGGTAGATCCCAGTTTGTAGAAATTGACCATGTTGATGCCAAGTCTCCAAATCAAAAATCATTCTCCTCTTCGTGTAAGGAAATAAAGTACGGTGTTCCTCAGGGTTCGGTTCTGGGACCTCTTTTGTTTTTAATGTTTATAAACGATTTGCCTAAAGCTGTTCATGAAGCGAAAGTTGTTTTATTTGCAGATGACACCAATATACTAATTATTGACAAAAATCTTAAATCTTTAAATGATAAAACTATAGTTTCTATGCATCAATTAGAAAATTGGTTCGCGGTAAATCATCTTATTATTAATATTGAAAAGACAAAAGCACTCTTTTTTCAGGGACGTGGTCCCCGTCAAATTGATAAACCGGAACTTTATTTGAATAATAAGAAAATAACATACACAGCTAATTTAAAATTTTTAGGTATATATATTACAGAGAATTTAAGTTGGTCCTCTCACACTCACCATTTAGTTCAAAAATTAAACAAAACCATCTATCTTATCAAATCCTTACGAGATTTGGTCAGTCTTCCAATTTTGAGAAGTGTGTATTTTGCGAAATTTGAATCTTTATTGAGATATGGTATTATTTTTTGGGGCTGTGGTCAAAAGGACATTCAAACTGTATTTAAAATCCAAAAAAAATGTTTAAGACTGATCAAAAGAGTCAATAACAGGATATCGTGTAGAGAATTTTTTGGTGAATTTAAAATTTTAACCTTAACTTCATTGTATATCTTTGAGACGTTGTGTTTTTTAAGGAAAAATAGGATATATAACATCTCGTATTCAGATGTGCACGGTTATAACACAGTATATAAGCAGAATTTATATGTCCAACCATGTAACACCTCACGTTGTAAAAGGAGTGTGATTAACATGGGAATAAGATTGTATAATAACTTGCCCTCTCAAATAAGAAGTATTCAAGAGTTCAAGGTTTTTAAGCGTCAATTAAAGGATTACTTGTTGTGCAAAGCTTTTTATTCCCTTCAAGAATATTTTTACAAGAATTAGCTTAATAATAGAACAAAGATACTTAGGTAATTTATTTTAGATATTGCATGTAATTTATAGTTTAGCTTTTGTTGCCTTATTATACTCATCCACTGTTTTATCATATTTAATGGATTTATTATGTTATTTTTCTATGGTTTTTTATATTATTAGTCATTTGATGTGATGTTTAATCTCATATATTTTTTTATAAAACTGACTTGTCCAATTGTACATAATGTAACAGTTATGGATGTTAAATCAATCAATCAATCAATCAATTCCAGATGTTTGGATACCATAAAACTGGGAATTTACTGTATTCATTGTATTTTCTGCTGTCTTTTGTATATGACCTTTAGGTTTCATACTTCATATACTGTTGAGACAAGACAAATAAATCAAGCCCCACTGCAGTGTACATTATAAATTCTAAGTTTTATCCCCTTGCTTTCACTGTTATTAGTAACAATTTGTGTTGCACATATAGGAATGTAAGTTGCATACTCACTTCCTCATAACATAGTTAACTTTAATTGAGGATCAGAGAATAGCTAGTGTAGTGTCGCAAACTATTCCCCCTAGAAGACGTGGGAAGATCCCAAATATGAGAAGTGAGGATATTTTATGGGAATAACTCAAAATGGAAACAACAGTCAGCAGAATTCTCTAGTCATATATCATCAAAATATAAGAAGTATTAGAAATAAAAAACAAAAATTAGCTGTTTTTTTAAATGATGTATATAATAATCCTGATATTTTATGTATCAGTGAGCATCATTGAGTGCAGATGAACTATCCATGTTCTTCATGACAAAATATAAAATGGCAACAGGTTTTTCATGTAATATGTCTAAGAATGGAGGAGTTTGTGTATTAGTTAAGAATAATATAACATATCAAAAGACAGATCTCAATAAGTTAAGTAGGGAGAAGGTTTTCGAAGCCTGTGCGGTGAAGATAATTAAAAGTATAATAAGAAATTATGTATTTTATTTGTCTACAGAGTACCAGATGGGGTCATCAGCCAATTTATTGAGCAGCTGGATGCTACACTTTCATATTTAGTAAGCCTTAAATTGGAACTGATAATTTTTGGTGATACAAATATAAATTACCTTAATGAAAACCATAAAAAAATACAGTTACAATCCTTATTAGATACTTATAATCCAGCTCAAATAATTGACTGTCCGAACAGAATAGGTCCCACTTCTGTCACACTTACAGATCATTTCTTCTTAGATAAGAATGTCCTCAATAAATTTCAAACCCATTCCACAATAAACGGGTTTTCAGACCATGATGGACAAATCTTAGTACTTGAAAATTTACAGGATATAAAGAAAATGGACAATGTAAGAGCATTTAGGGATATCAATGATGAGTACATAGCACATTTCCAACGGGCATTACAAAATGAAAATTGGGAAGAAGTTTATGATCAAGAGAACGTTAATATGAAATTTAATAAATTTCATAATACCTTCTTAACAGTTTTACAAAAAAACAGCTTTCCCCTGGTGTATAAAAAAAGGAAAGACACCAATAAATGGATAACCAAAGGTATACGAACATCTTGCAATCATAAAAGAGCTTTATACAACTTAGTTAAAAATCAAAGGATGAAAGATTGGAATCATACTATAAATATGACATTAACGAAAGTAATAAAAGAAACTATGAAACTGTACTATCAAAAACTTATAAGTAACTCAGAAAACAAAATACAATTAACCTGGAAGATTATTAAGAGAGAAACTGGGAAATGGAGGGGCCCAGATAATATAACCGAATTGAAAGTGGGGAATAGCAAAGTAACTAATACTAAGGAAGCAGTAGAAGTATTCAATAAATACTTTATAACTGTAGCTGAGAATCTGGAAACGAAAAGTGCCAATAAAAATGAAGCTATTAAATTCTTAGACACTTTGAAATTTGATAAATTCCCTGAACTGAGGCTAATACCTACAACAGAGGTGGAAATAAAGAGCATACTTATGTTGCAAAAATCAAAAGATTCTACAGGATATGATGGCATTTCTAGTATGATATTGAAATACTGTATAACTGAGATAAGTAAACCATTGTGTCACATATTTAATGCATCTTTTGAGCATGGAATATATCCTGATAGAATGAAATTTGCCTCATTAAGACCTATATATAAAACAGGTGAGAAGGCAATTACAGCAAACTATAGACCAATATCATTGCTAATAAGTTTTTCTAAGATTTTTGAAAGAGTGGTGTACAATAGGATAAAGCAACACATATATACAAACAATTTAATGTCTTTTGCACAGTTTGGATTTAGAGAAGGCAGTAACACAGAAATGGCAATATATACATTGACTAATCATATTTATAGACGTTGGAAAGACGCAATCATTCATTGGGAATTTTTTGTGATTTGACAAAAGCATTTGACTGTGTGAGTCATGATATTCTTTTGAGTAAATTAGCAACATACGGCATTGGTGGTAAAATAAAAATATGGTTGAAGTCCTATCTGGAAAATAGAAGACAGAGAGTTGAACTCTATAATAATGAAAATGGTAAATGCTGTTCAGACTGGGGAACTGTCAAATATGGAGTGCCACAGGGCTCGATTTTGGGTCCTTTGTTGTTCCTTTTATATATTAATGACCTGCCATCAGCATTAAGTACTGACAATAAGTCATTGTTGTATGCCGATGATACAACTATATTAGTGTCAGGTATGAAATTCAAGAAAGGTCTAAACGTACGTTAAATTCCTTAACTCAGTGGTTTAAATACAATGGCTTATCCCTAAACTTGAGGAAAACTAAAGTGTTAAAATTTGAAACAATCAATCGTGACAATATGCCTGTACATTTAAAGTTTAACAATGAATTATTACAAGAGGAAACTCATATTAAATTTTTGGGCATTGAAATTGATAAGTGCTTGAATTGGAAGACACAGGTTGAATCATTGTTACCCAGATTGGGAAAGGCATGTTATGCAATACGAATTATGAAACCATACAGTAATGTTACAACACTTAAAATGATATATCATGCATACTTCCGTTCACTCATGAGATATGGAATAGTTTTTTGGGGTAATTTGTCAGAGGCCAAGAAGATCTTTCTCTTACAAAAGAAGACTATTAGAATAAAAATTTGGATGAAACATAAAGAGTCATGTAGGCCAGCATTTATAAAGTTAAATATATTAACACTGGTGTCTCAATATATTTTATCTCTGATGACTTTTATGGTTTTAACTTGGAGTATTTTACTTTTAATTATTCAATTTATGAGAGACCGACAAGACACGTAAGAAATTTACATGTCCTACAATCACATCTCGCAATGAGGCAGAAAGGGGTCCATTGCATGAGTATAAAAATATTTAACAGTCTGCCCGGATATTTATCTAACTTAGTACATGATAAAAAACAGTTTATAAAAGAAATAAGAGATGTCCTAATATATAATGCATCATATACTGTTGATGAATTTTTGCTCTTCTGTCAGGATCAACAGCTAAGGAATAGAAGGGGAGTGCATGCTGACTGATGGATGTCCCTCAGTAGGCATCAATATAGACATTAAGTGTAACTGTAAGTTAAGGAAGGAGAATTATTGTGTATTGCTAATTATCTTGTTGGTATAATTGTATGTGTAACATTGTATCTATTTATTTGAGGTATTCAGTTTAGATTTTAACTATGGTTGAACTGATGTTTCTGCGATTTTATCTGTGATTGTCTTGTGAGTGTTGTTGGACAAGTTTTATATTCAGTGCCAGTTGCACACTTGTGAATACTCTGAAATGCTGATGTATGTAAAAATCTATTCTTTTAGCCCCTGCCTAACAGACCCATGAACCACCAAACCAATCTCTGCAGTAAGTGATTCTATGCATAGAAAATAAGTTTTGCACTTCAGTCCACAATTTGCATTAGTAGTGAACCAAGTTCTACTGAACATTTACTTCATGAGATAAATGAATTTTATAGAAGACCTTGCATCTTGATTGAAAACAATATAGTATTTAAAATACCACATGTTTTCCATTACACCTAAATCCGGTTTCAATGCTAAATAATCTATTAACTGAACAGAATTAAATCATTATGACCTCATATAATTTCTTCTAATAGTGCCCTGTAACATTAATTACAGTAGTTCCTTAATGTTTCCATATGCTGTATAGTTACTGCATATTGTACAGCTATAGTGATACACTATTTTGTATAAAATCAGTGTTACTAAGGAACAGAACATACAGGAAACATACATGGAAACTGTGATGATAGTAAACCCATTAAGCAATGAAGTCACATTACAGTAACAATAGCTTCCCACACAAAAAATAACTCAGAAGTTGGATTTGAGGTTCTAACGGTGGTAACTTCTGGGATGTAATGCTATGCAGTCTGGTAAAAGACAACTGATGTTTTGGAGGAATGTATTGCTTCTGTCATCAGGGATGAACAGAAAGCCAAGCAAGATTCTACTTGCTGCCAGCTTCATGCTGGTTTCTTGCTTGGCTTTCTCTTCAAATCTGAATATGCAGACAACACGTTTCTCCAAAATATAAGTTGACTTTCAGTGGACTGCATGGTGTTATATCCCAGAAGGGAGACATCTTTAGTAATTAAGATGGTTTGATACTATTACCTTGACTGCAAATAATGCTCCAATATGGCATTCCAGTACAAAACATGAGAACGAGGTATATGAGATGAATTAAGTAATATGTTCCTTGTTTCTGTGTCATGTTTCAGCAAGTCTGGGAAACATCCGTCTAACAAATTTGAATGGTACATCAGGGTAGAAACTTGAGGTCGACATGGCAAGGAATTCAAAGTGAAGTTGTTTGTTGCTAGTATCTCTCCAATTGAAGCAATGACCAAAAAAAGTGTAGCACCAAGTTCAGGCCTTATTTCATTAGAACATGGAAATCCATGCCATGTTACATTTCGAAGATTCAGTGCTAATGGTGTTCCCAACAGAACTTGCATAAATGCAATCTGGAAAAAAAAAGGGGGGGGGGTTCAGTTGACAAAATCTGAACTGGCAAGCATTCCCCCATTCAAATGTAATCCAATTAACACAAAATGCAATGTACAAATATTCTCATATTTATTTCACAGCCAGCTTAATCACCATGTACAAATTCAATGATATCCAATGGCTCTTAGACACTGTGTAGGAATTTTAAGAAATGTTCAACCATTTTATGAGGATTACTTGACATGACATGATTCATCAGTTTTGTTATAAAACGTACTCATACACCTTGTAGGAATTCTGAGTAACATGGGGCACTGGGCCATTGCACAGGAAATCATACTTTGGCACTTAAACACTACATATGAATATGCAAGATATGTGCACTAGAATTCCTATCATACTGACCTGTAGCCACCTTTTGATATTCTGGACTCAAGACTAAATAGGTCTCATAAATTCACTTATTAAGAATTATATTACTTTTGATTTAATTTTTTGATGACAGTACACATATCATCACTCTCATGGTAAAATATTTCTTAGTTCACCAGGTATGAATTATTAAAATATCTCAAAGCAGGTTATTTTAACTAAAATAAATTATCCTGAACTTTACCTGTAAAAATCTGCATTTAAAAGAAAGCGATACACTTTACTGATTACTTACAGGAACAATTCCCAGGAGAGAAACCAACTCCTCAGTTGACAGGAGATCTCTGAGCAAGAATGGAACGTTCTGACCTCTCAAGAGGAAAACCTATAATAATAATTATTCAGAAGACATAATTTTGTCAGAGAGTTGGTAAATATTGCTCACAAAACACATTTCTTAAATGATGAAAACATACTATATAGAACAACTCCCCCATTCATACAAAAGCAGCTTCAGAAGTTATTTTGCAAAACCACTAGGCTCTTTGCAGAAAAGAAGACCATAAGATGTCTACAGAAACTGCAGACTCACATTAAAAAACTCATGAGAAACTAAACGTGAGACACGTCTCCAGTGGGCCTACATGACTTTGTGGAAAAAGAATGAAATATGTGTTAACATGTAACAAACATTCTGTAGTGCATGAGTATTGCGATTTAATTAAAAATTTGTTACTCTTCACAGAATTAATGTATACTCAGTTTGAATTAAGTATGAACTTAATTTTAGATAAAGAAATATTCTTAGAAGTTAGAGCTGATGAGAGAGATGAAAAGTTACTGACCAACTTCAATTTATATTTTATTAAATATTTGAATTACCACTGGAAAATATTAAATGTTCTATGTAAGTTCTGATAAATTAAGATTTTATTCATAGTTCCCAATATCAAAACATGTAACATAGACAATAACACAAAATGCACCTGAACCAATATACATTTTAGGCTCAGCAAATAAACATAACTAAAAAGTCTGATGTTCAAATTCAGTCTGCAGTTCAACATTTCTGAGTTTAAAAATGTTGTTGTTCACACACCCATAGTTACTATATTACAGGCTTTTAATACAAGAACACATTGTCATATTTGCAAAGCCATTATTCATAGAATGTGTTCCTTATCATTTAATACTTACTTATTGTACACATCAGTGTGTTCGAAAGGGATATGAAGCTTCAGATGTCCAACTAGAAGGATACCTTTATTTAAAGTCTTTTTTAAGAACAATGGAAACTAAATAAGAGAATTTGGGTGAGGCTAAAACTTTTTGAGTTTTAAAAGGGAAAACTCAATACATCAAGTAATCTTAAATTAAGACACTATGTAAGTGAAATTATTGTTTTTACAGTACTTACATTTCCTAATGATCGCTCAAGTATGGCAGTAAGAAGTAAAACAACTTCGACAGCTGAAGTTAGAGAATAATTACTAAACTGTCTGTAACATTCCTGGATTTCATTTTCCTTCCTGGTCCACTGTGACAGTTTCCACAGTTGTTCTAATTGCTGAAGTTCACAATTTATAATGCTTCTGTGGGCTTCAATAAATACAGGCCATAGATTGTGAAGTACTCTATCAAACCATTCACGTGGCTGATTGTGAATATTAAAACACTCTGAAAACCAAGAACTTTCATTTCATCTCCATAATCTGAAAATTGTATTGCGTTCAGAAAACATATATGATAGGGACTGTAATTTGAGCACTATTTAAAAAACTTTATAGATTGCATTCTGTTGTGTATATAATATTTATCATATCATACCTTCAATGAAGACAACAGATGTTGGTATATATCTTACTATTTAATGTAAGCGTAAACTGGGCTACATGTTTCAACCTATAATTTAGGCACCTCATCAGGCACCTCTCATTATTGTCTTCATTGAAGATATTCCCACTTTATTTGTTGTGTTGACAGTTGTAACATATGATAAATACTGAAAGCTATTCAACACTGTCACATGCAGTAAAACCCAAATAAAAATATACTATAGTTAAAATTATGCAAATACACAAAGAGTTTTAAAGATGAAGCTCTATAGACACAATTCTGCCATATAAAAATGAAAATCCAGTCAATGTCGTAGCTCAGGTTTTTAGATGTCAGTTTTTTACTGTGAAAGCTCAGATTCCATACCAGTACAGTTCAAGCAGGATTTCTAGTATAGAAACTGGTAAAGGGCAGGTTTTTCTTTGTATACTTAAACCACTTACATGACATGCATAGATGGGAGGTTAACATTAAGATGGATCTTAACACACTGATAACAGTTCATGAAAATCCCCATATTTCTGCTGGCTATTGGCAGGTGTAGGGTCCAAGTATTCTCATTTTGGTGCCCATATCAACTTTCCATTACCTGATGCCATCTATATGTAGTTCTTGAAGACAGAATGCAAGCCTTGCAGATGTGCATGTAGTATTCTCACTCTCACTTTCCACTTCTACTATATCTATATAAATGTGTTTATAAAAGCAGGTGGGTGTAGCTGAGCAGTATGGCCAGTCACCAATGTGTTAAGTAAGGAGGGTGTGAAAGTGTGGACTGGATTTATCTGGCTCACAATAGGATCCAGTGGGAGGCTTTTATGAACATGTAATGAATATTCCATAAAAGAAAGGTAATTTCTTGACTGGCTGGGTGACTATCACTTTCCCATGAAGGGCTTCCCTGCACAGAGTTATGTCCCTTTGTTAACAGCACATTTACATTCCATACAAACTTTCACACAGAGAAAATTTGATTTCTCTAATATGCACATGCACATACGATGGGGTACCCAAAAGAAACCGAACTCATTTTTTTGTGGGCAGAGCTTTTGTAGTACCGTGTTTTGCGGCTATGAGCGCATAGAGCTAACATTTCTGAGTCGATAAGCCGACTACCATTGCTTCAGAAGGTAAGGACTAGTTTCGGCAGAGTTTATAGTGACAACTGTTTTGTGTGATCGTCGTTTTTGCAATGGCTGATTTTCGTGAACAGCGTGCGGCGGTGAAATTCTGCTTTTTGCTCAGGAGAAGTGGAACAGAAACTCTTGAAATGTTAAAAACGGCGTACAAGGATGATGCTATGGGGAAACCCCAAGTGTTTGAGTGGTTTTCCCGTTTCAAAAATGGTGAAATGTCAATTGATAACAAACCTCGTTCTGGTCATCCTTCCACAGCCCGAACACATGAAAATGTTGAAAAAATTCGTGAAATCATCAAGGAAGATCGACGACGAACCATTGAAGAAATTGTGGAGCTGTCGGGAGTGACTTGGAGCTCAGTTCAGCGAATTCTGACAGAAGATTTGGGAATGAAAAGGGTGGCTGCGAAATTCGTGCCACGACTGCTGACTGCTGAACAAAAACAAGGTCACGTGGAAGCATGCTGTCCTTTGAAAGAAGAGTCCCAAAATGATCAAAACTTTTTTTTTGTTTCCTCGAATGAAAAGAGACATGAAAGGAAAGCGTTTTGCTGATGTTGCTGAGGTGAAGGAAAAAACAACGGAGGCGCTGTCAAGCATCTCAAAAGATGAATTTAGACAATGTTTTGAAAAATGGAATAAAAGACTAGACATGTGTATTAGTGTAAGTGGAGAGTACTTTGAAGGGATTGAAGGTTTGTGCTTAAAATTTGAATAAATAAGTTTAAAAAAAAATAAGTTCGGTTTCTTTTGGGTACCCCCTCGTACATACACATACACAATGACAATTACATTTACAGAAACAAACAGATGTCATGCCATTTCATGTTCGTGGACACACATTCATATGGTATTAGGACTGCAGTAGTACAGTTGAATAAAAGTGGCACATATTCATTATACTAGAAGTCACAATAATTCACTTACCAGGCAAATTTCCAAATAAAATATCGATTTCTTTCCAATTAAGTGTATTATTTGAAGTAAGATATGAGTTGGACATATAAATGTCTGAGCTATTCTGGATTTCATCCCCTATTTCCACCAATAAATGTCTTACATGAGGTGACAAGAAAGTTAGATGTATGTTTGAACTTTGATACTCAGCCATTATTTACATAGTTTTCAGACTGAAATAAAATAGATACAAACATTTTGCAGCAATGTAAATCATTAAGATTTATGATAAGTGTAAATGCACCTGGTCCCTGTACTAATGTATTCCAGAATCCATAGTTGCTTCAAATATATAAATGTCATCAATACCAAGCATGACATATTCCATATTCCACACAAAACCTACACATCCTCTATTGCTAAATTGGAATTAAGTACTCGTACAATGTAAGTATACTAATCAAAGAGATGGCTCCAACTTCTGCACAGCATAAGATATGTGAAATATGGTAGCAAGTCAGGCAAATAACTATAAATTTCAAGAAGAGGACGTGCATAACAACACAAAATAAAACTCTGAGAGCTTACTGTCACTGTGGAGGAAACAGCAATCCATTGACATGAATAATTGTCAATCTGTTACATCTTGCAACGCTACAATTCCAGTTTTATTAATTTTAATACATGCACATTAAGGGCAGAATAGTACCACAATTATTGAGGAGTTTGTTTAAAATGTAAAGACATTTTTATACAGGCACATCTCAAGTATTTATACCAGCACTAAGGTTATCTTAATGAACAAGTAAGAGGTTTAATTAGCACAAGAAACTAAGGAAGAACGTGGTTCATTTCTATCTCTGTCATTGGTTACCAGTTTGTTGAAATATATTAAACTAGACTTTATGGAACAAATTTATAGTGTTTAAAAATGTCAAGTACAGGTATTCCTTGATTTATACAACAGAAGTGTTAAAAAAATAGATCACAAAGAGTGAAATTGCATAAATCAAACATAATTTTCCCTTCACACCTTGCATTCCTCTTCCACCATGCACACAATACTTTGCTCCTCAATCTCCCTTCCTCAGTTTTTGATCATCAACCAAGAAATTCGTGTTATTAACTTAAATTAGCTGAGCACATAAAAATATCACATTTTTCAAAATTGCATATAATGTGGAGTGCATGTATTCTGAAAAGTGCTTGCTGTCTCATTAAAATAAATTACATTTATGAAAAATATATTCTTCAATGATTCTGTTGTAAATGATTGTCAAACACCATTTTATAACATGTTGTGCTTATTTAAATTGCACTAGTGTAAGGTATATTAGTATAATCAAATGAATTACATACATCCTTGCCTCCATATTTCTTTCTATTAAGACTTACATCATCGTGAATTATTACACCATATAATCTTATAGGTATTAATCAATGTTTCAAAGGAAAATATGCCTCAATCCTCATAGTCCTCTGGTCACCAGCAATTCAGAGAAAATATTGCCTCCATCTTCAGGCTACCCAAATTACCAGAATTTTGGAGGACAAGCCTGTCACCATCTTTGGGATAGAATAATGTTAGCTATCTACCAGATTACACAGCATTATGACCCAGAAGACTGCAAGTATGAATCTTTACTGTGATAAACTCAAATATCAAGAAATTCTTTTCTTCTCACTTACAATGTAAGCTGGCACTGAATTACCAGGGCACCTCCTGCCCATCATATTGAATAAACTTTCCACTGTGCTTCTCATTCAGAGCCAAAACTGTTTTAATAAGGTTGCTGACACTTTCTTCCACAGTAAGTGTTGCATTTTGTCCACCCATTTCTGTTTTCACCCATCCTGGATGCATGCTGGTTACTAATATTCCATCAGATTTGAGGTCAACACTCATAGAACGTGTAACAGCATTTAATGCTGCCTGAAATAAATTTGAAAATACTAAACAGAGGAAGACAGAATAAGAAAATTACAGCACATACATTCCAGGCACTCTGTGAATTTTGTGTTGGGAATTTGTCAGTGTACTGAGGAAAGGCTGGATTTTTTCTTATCTGTTACTCGTATTATGGGCCTTTGATCTTTAACATGTTAACTGCCACAGAAGTCACAGGTATCTGCTGCAGATCCTTTACCTAAATGTCACAGAGGGCACCTCTATCCACTCTATAATGCTTGGATGTCTTCCTGCCAACACCAGTCAATGTGTGCACAAAAGCTTTAAGGGAATGTATGTGCTACAGCTTGTGGGTGCTGCAACAAGCACCAGCTGCTGTGATAATCCTAAACAGTGCAAAAACAACATATGTATCATCAAATGACCTTGTACAAATATAAAAATCAGCTTTTTTTCAACCATCCCATGCGAAAAATCATGTGGCGAGAGAGAGAGAGAGAAAGGAAAATGGCTTTATCAGTTACCTATTATACGACACTGACTTTTTCATTGACAGTAAGTCTGTCTCCTGGCTGTTCAAATCGTAGATAAGTAGTGAAGTATTCATGATGGGAGATAACTATTATCACAAAGTCTCTGTGAACTTACTCCTATGAAACTTAACAATACAAATCTAGATTTCTTTATACCTGGATCAGTGAATCAGAAGTAATTTTTAAAAGATGATACACTGAATGAAAAATATTCATAACCTATGAACTTGGCCTGATGGATAATAATTAGGTTGTAAGGGGATGTAGGGAATCTTGAGACTAGAAGTCCACACACTCTCAGACTTGGTACTATACTGAGCTGGGTGGTAAGCTGGATGCATTGGCTGTCCTCATTACCAGGAAACGTGCACTTGGTACCCATATGACATAATTTTGGATGGACCTCCAAGTGGCTATAAATATGATGATGATGAGAAGCATTTCTATGACAGGAACAAAAATACAATCATTCAGACTGGCTGAGCTGTTGGGCCTCATTATTTCATTTCCATATATGTGATAAAATAATAATAAAATGAGCAAAAATATATTACATGGTTCCTCCAATCTCAGTTACATCACCCAATGTATGTGAAGCTCCACTTTGTGGAGAGGAAAATTATAGCACTTTTTTTGTAGTAAAGGATGATATTTATACGCTAACCAATGCATAGGACTGATTCAAGTTGCTTTCAGGCAGTGGCTGACAATATTCTTCACCAAATATTGTTAGGGTAATCAAATTAAGAAATTAAGGAGGATGAGATTGGTAGTACATGCTGCATAGACAGGGAATGCAAAGGGAGGAAATAATTCACTTGCATATATGACACAATAATATAAAAACAGATTGCAAAGAAACAGAATGTGAATGTATGGAGCAGCCTAGATTCAGCTGGCTCAGTACAGAGAGCAGTGATGGGCTATTGTGAACATGGCAATGAAGCTTTGGATTCTATAAAGGATGGGGAATTTCTCAATTAAGTAAGCAACTATCCACTTCTCAAGAAGGAATCTGTCCCTTTGAGCTAGTTAGTTACAAGGTTTAAGAAATACAATTTCAGTTTATCTCCTTCATTTTATTCTTTACAGGTTTGCTGTATCTGCCTTGCTGGGAGGCAATCATGAATCTCTCCTTTCCACATCAAAAGTATCTAATGGTAGCACCAGTCACATGTATCAACATGCAGAGACGTTTGGAAAATGCAATTCAGTATGTAAAATACCCAGAAACATGCATGCTCACTTACCTGAACTGAGTTAAAAGAATGATGCAGACTCCAAACGCATTAAAAATGTAATATATAAATAATGTATTATTATACGTAACATAGATAATTAAATTAAAGATTGTACAGTCTTTGTTTTTCTGATTTCAAGATATAACATTCAGTTGTTAAACCCCTGCATATAAATACATCAGCATGAAGCATGTCACAAAACTACAGCAAATTAATTCTGTTCAGTGCTGATTTAAATTATACTTCTTGAGCCCTGTGAATAGATATGATAAAATTCTGACCCTAAAAGACAGAAGTAAAAAGCACTAATTCATATAATTTGACATAACTGAAGACCAGAATCTCTTACTATACCTTACTGGCTCGGTACGGATATAAACCTCCTTGTGAATTTTCTGCTACTGAACCCAAAACAGAACTGAAGTTGATAACAGCAGCTCTTGATGCACTGAGTGACTCTGACGATTTATTCTGTGCAGCTTTTTTCAGAAGAGGAACAAAAGCCTGAAATTCATATTGTAACATCATTAGAACTAACAAACCTTTCACTTGTAATGAAACTAACTGATCCTTATTAAGCAACATTTAAATTCCTTTTTCTCTACTACTCAGTACTCAGACCTTTATCTGGGAATACAGTAGCATAGTTGGTTGAGGCACTATGCTGCAAGACAGAAGGTCACGGGTTTAATTCCAAATGTCACTGGATTTTTCAATTAACCATAATCCTTCCAGTTGCAGTATGTCCCTGAGATCAATTTATCCTTTAACAGAAATGAGCACCAGGATTCTTCCTTGGGGGGGGGGGGGGCATAAGGCTGACAACCTCACTGCCATGAGTGAGCCAACTGTCTAGAAAATGTGGAAGCCTCAACATCTCACAATCTTATGGACCTCCAGAGCCTGCTACAGAATAGCTTTACCGTTTACTCATACTTTCATCTACTGGCCTGTGAACTCAAAACTGTCATGTTGCTGTAACCTGTATAAATGGCTGAACCATCGCAACTACTGATTTATAATGGGAAGGATCAGGCTTAACTGATTCATATGCCTATGTGTCCAATAAGATACGAAGGTTGGTGTCTCACTTTATCCTCTGCCAAACAGAAACGTGTCATAGTACAAATTTATTTAAATTACATTTTAATTCTGGTGTTCTTCCAGCCTATAATGTTACCATATGATTCAAAAGTACACTTGAATCATATTAATGGAATTTCATGACTGTGTTCAGAATATTTTAGTTTTATACATAACTGGAAGAAAACTGAGATACATCTCTTCAGCAAAATTCATGTACTTCATGTACCTGGAGGAAAACAAAGAAACCTGGCAATGAGCAGCATTTTCACCTGTAATGCTAAAGTGAAGTTCCTGGAAATGTAAAAGTAATGATTGTTCACACATTAAACATAGTGATTCTTCATTCATACATCATCTGTAGTCAGATAAATGTCAACAACTCTTATGGAATACCACTATCCTGATTCACTACCAGACTTCAGCACAAGGTGAGTGATGAGCAGTCAGCTGTCTGCACCTGTGGGGGCAGCGGACTATTTCCTATGGACAGACAACAATCCACTGGACAGATTTGGTAGAATTCCAAAATTTTGGGACATGCTGGTGAAAATAACAATTCTGAGTCCTTCTCCAGAGATCATACTTTGGTTGTCTGCTTTCCAGTCGGTAATCCTCTGGGCCACACTCCTGATTAGAAATATATTTAGGAACACTGCACTTATTGTTACTGATACAAGAATAACTGATAGCATTCGTAATGGAAGAATTATCTAAGAATTACAGATTCCAATATTTTATATGTATATGAATAATTTTTTAAGAGATATACTACCTGGACTTGAAAGGGCATTCAAAGGGTTATACATTTACCACATACAGAACTGATTTCATCTGGAATTGGCTGGGCCATGATTTACGGGGTAGCTCATTTGTCACATCTCAGTTCCTTTGGGACATGACAGTTCATACACAAGGGATTAAAAAATTCTGTTTCATTACCCTGAAATTGACAGCAGTGAATGTAATTATTATTTTCTAATACCCAACAAGTTGGAAGTGTAAATGGTCATTTAAATTCCACCTACAAATAGATACTAAACATCTGAAAATCAACAATTAGAAAAAAATTAGGCATGACCTTGAAAGCTGGATAATGGCTATGGGGTCTTCCAGCCTCCTGATCTATTAATACTAGATAAAGGCAAAAGGTAAAGTTATCTCTGTAACAAGGCTTGAAGGCCTATAGGGTTGTGAGATGTCGAGGCTCCCACATTTTCTCACAGGTGGTGGCAAGGTTATTAGCCTTACATGCTGGCTACCCTTTACTCCCCAGGAAGATTCCTGGTACTCATTTCTGTTAGAGGCTGAGTCGACCTCAGGACCATAGTGCAGCTGGAAGGATTAGGTAAATTGAAAGCATCCACCTCATCAGGACTCGAACCCACGACGTCCAGCTTGTAGCATAGCGCGTCAACCACCTACTCTACCACATAGCATTACTATGATTGGACTGTTAAACACCTCCATTCAATTGAGAATGTGTGCAGATTTATCACCACTTATGTGAGAAAGTAAGAACAATGACAGAGAGGTAGTATGTGGCACTTTTATACAATACCTTTGTTAACATTAATGGAGCAATAGTATTTGTCATAAAGCCATTGATCATTTGTTCAACTTTCACAAAATTTATTCTGGTAAATTTGGAAGAAACACCAGCATTGTTGATGAGTACATTTAATCCTTCATTTTGCACAACTGAGTCAACACTCTTAACCACATTTCCATAGCTTTCAAAATCGGTCACATCTGAAAATAAATCCAATAATGGGTATCATATACTAGATTCCAAATCACCTTATTTTCATTCAGTTAAGGCAGGAACAGAGAAGAATATCTTACATAAGTTACTCAGTTTTTGTCCATATTGAAGATCAGACATTTTCCCCTCCAAAGTCTACCATCAATTAAATAATTATTCTGTCACATACCTCCAAAACTGTGTAATCGTAGTTCTATATTTAAATCAGAAGTTTAGCAAAAGATTAAATAAATTCCATACAACAATAACATCTGAAACAATCAGTGCCTATCAACTGAAAAAAGAAGCACTGATAAAGCTTATACCAGAGATGGGTCTCCTAACTTCTGCTACTAGATTACTACTGATTTCATTTACATCTAAGAAGAGTATAATAACCAACACAATGGAAATGAATCATTCTTGTGTAGCTCAACTAGTTTTATGGAACCCAAGGGTTCATTACCATATAGAGCCTCACACTGGTCCCTGTTCTGTGCCAGAAGAATCCCATCCGCACTCTCATATCCTATTCCCTTATGGTCCATTTTAATGTAGTCACCTCATACATGTTTAAGACCTCCACATGACCTCTTTCCTTCAGGCTTCCCATCTAAAATTATGTATTACCTATATACTTGTATGTATGTATGTATGTAAGGGGTGGGCCATAAAAACTGGCGCCCACACTGTGACCTTCAATGATCTGTTTTGCTTCCCCTTGGATTAGCCCTCTATTAATCCTACACATTTAATAACGTCTAGGACCATGCTTATGGGGGCATCATAAAAGTCACCTGGTTCCATAAAAAACTGACCCAAATGACGATATCTTAAATAAGCTATGGCCTCACAATCACACAGGATGTGTGTGGCTGATTTGTTTTCTTGTAGGCACCTTTCACAATGGGTTATCTGTCAGTCCCAACTTGAAAAGGTGTCCCTTTATGTGGCAGTGTCCGGTATATTACCTATATAAGAATTTCCCAAACTTTCTCACATGCTGCACCCCCTTTTTTTCCACCAACCCCCCCCCCAACCACCAATATCTTTTTAATGAAATGAACACAACCCTTTGCATTCATATTTATGTTACTGTTTATGATCAACTAACTTGTGAGTAAAAAATTCAAAATTCTAAAATGAAAACACTGCATGGTGCACTTTATATGACAATGAATAATGCTGACAAACATTTAAAATCTAACTGCTCTTTATATTTTTCTTTAAATCTGGAGTAACATTTCCAATGGGTGCTTATGGAAGAGACAATTCAATTCAGCTAAAAAGAATTACTTCTGATGAATTTGACATGCAAAATTGATTTCCCTCTGATCTCCTCGTGCCCTTTCTGGAACCCCTTTATGTACCCTAGGCTGGGAACTACTGCTCTATATGCATTTATCATCTACCCCAAGCACACTCTACATTCTTTCCATTCTCCCTGACTTGAGTACCCTGACGACATTCTTTAAGGGAATAAATCACAGAGTATACACAATGTACAGCGTATAATAAGAATGATTTATTAAGAAATTGCAGATGTGTTTTTACAGTTTGGCTAAGTTCAGAATAGTGGTAAAGGATCTGAACTACTCTATGACACAAAGACAGAGGATGGGTCCTGAGGTACTATACTGNCTGTTTGCTCCTTCTGACAGTGTACCATGCAAAGTCAAAGGGAATACTGTAGTATATTTCTTTATATAAAACAAACTATTTACAATGAAACTCACTTATTATAAATGGATCTACTATGTTACAGTACCAATTAAATGAAATTATGCAACATTTCTTATGCACCCATCACAACTGTTTCAATCATCTGAAGAAAGTATTCTTTTATTCTTCATTTATGTTATTACTCATAACCATATTAGGTTGTAGACCTGGGGAATCACTCATCAAAACTGCAATTAGACAACTATGATGAACACTGGATCCCAGTTACATTCCATACTTTAACATTTGCAAGCAACTGATAACATCCAGCTTACCACTTCCTTGTTTTGTTCATTTGGATGAGAATATATGAAAGTAATCATAACTGAACTATTCCACTTGTCATATTTATCAATATTGACAAATTCAATATCCAGTCCGGTTTCTGGACAATGGATCTGTGAAATTATGTATCTATGTATGTATGTATGTATCAAGATGATTTGTGCAAGAAGTGTAACGGGCATGGCACTATTAAGGGGAAGGGGAAAGCTCCTCTTGATTTCCAGAAAAAATCATAATTAGAGGGAGAGAGAAAAATATACCAAATATTAATATTGAAAATGTAAACTATATCTAAATGTTGCACCATCTGTGTTCCAATATATGGCTATACAAATCTAGGGTGAGCCATAAAAATATTCTTAAACTGCTCATTATATGGGATTTGAGGTTATTAGTGCTAGTTATGTGTGGGAACCACCCACAGTGCACCAAAAACAGGCAATATTTATACATCGCTTGCAGCCTGGCCCTCTGGACACCAACACAAGCGCTATCCAATCTGTGCTCACAATTGCAGCAATATTTATACATTGCTTGCAGCCTGGTTCCCTAGACACCAACGCAAGTGATATCCAGTCAGCGCTCATAATCGAAGCTTCATCGCCAGGTGGTCCATGCGCCACTCACACCTCAGGGTGTATGGCCCATTGTGAAATCCCTCTTAAAGAGGAATGGACCAAGGGCACCTACTGCTATTCATGGTGCTTCTGGCCTTAAATTTCATCCTTTCGAAAAAGCCAATGAAATTGCTGACCGTTTGGAAATTCAGTTCACACCGCATGACCTTGTGCGATGAAAACCATGAACAGCAGGTGGAGGCCAGAGTTCAAGCTCTGTGAAACCGTAGATGACAACCCCCATCAAAGGATCAGACCATGTAATGTACAGAAATTAATAAGATCCCTGAAATTAAAAAAAGGTCTGTCGAATTGATGGCATCCCAAATGAGTGCCTCAGGCACCTTCCAAGATGACCATTGGTTCACCTATCATATTTATTTAATCACTGTCTTCAGTTCTCTCATTTTCCAAATACTTGGAAGGAGTAAAAGTGATAACTTTACCTGAACCCGGTAAGGATCCAAAATTCCAGCAAAATTTACATCCGATCAACCTCCTGTCCATGACAGGAAAACTATTCAAGAAAGTGACTTTGAAATTCCTTCAAAAACATACTGAAGAAAGAGGCCTGCTCAACGCAAGCTAGTTTGGTTTTCGTGCACATCACAGCACAACACTGCAATGTATGAGGCTGGTGGACCATGTGACCCTTGATTTCAACAATAAAATGTCTACGGCTGCGGTGTTCTTGGACATCGAAAAAGCCTTTGATACCACATGGCACTCAGGCTTGCTGTATAAGTTATCAAAATTGGAATTCTTGAACAGCTCGACCAAACTTATTGGGTCCTTTCTCTCTCAATGTAAATTCAGGGTTTCGGTTGAAGGCAAAATGTCAATGCGAAGGGAAATGCAAGCAGGGGTGCCAAAAGGGTCGGCTCTGTCCCCTACTCTTTTCAAATTGTATATTAATGATGCCCCCCCCAAACACATGGTGTTCACCTGGCCCTCTTTGCGGATGACAACTGTCTGTATGCGACAGATCGCAAGGAGGGTTTTGTTGTTAGGAAACTCCAGCGCGGTCTCAGCTCAATGGAGACCTGGTGTGAGTGCTGGAATATTAAAATTAATGAAGATAAGACTCAGGGGGTCTACTTCTCTTGTAGCCGTCGACCGCCTGAGTTTTGTCTTACCCTAAATGGATGAAATATTCCATTTGTAAATAGTGCAAAATATCTAGGTGTAATCTTCGATAAAAGAGTTACATGGAGATTGCACATAGAAATGATTGAAGCCAATGCCTTTCGAACATTCATTAGAGTATATTCCCTATTCAAAACTGAGCAATTAAGCGCTAACATTAAACTGAACATCTACAAAGCTCTTATTATATCCGTAATGACTTATGTTAGTCCCGCCTGGGAGTTTGTGGCAGACACCCATCTAGTGAAATTGTAGCACCTGCAAAACAAGGTTCTCCACACCACTGGCAAATTTTCAAGGCGCACACTGGTCCGTGATTTGCACGTGGCATTCAAAATCCCTTACGTATATGACCATATAACAAAATTATGCAGGTAACAAGCAGAAGTCATATAAAATGATGATAATCAGAATGTTCTCAACATTGGACAAGGCGAAGCCCAACACAGAAAGTATAAGAGGCTTAAACTTGGTGGCAGTCAGGCATATGACCATTCAAGCGACTAGACTGCCATGGTAGCGATTACTACCAGAAGTAGGGCTTAATCTTCTGTACTGAGCCTGGACTGACAAGAGGCCTTGTATATACTGTACATAGAAGTAGGAATTAAGAGTAAATTCTAAATGTATATGTAAATACTGACAATGACTTACTGATACAGACTATGACTGACAAATGACAGACCCGACTTCTCGTCAGAGAGAGCGCCCCACATGGACAGTACAGTAACTTTCACATAAAAAGAAACATCTGGCTGGGGCTCGACACCTACATAGACAGACTGACTGACCGTCAGTTGCAACATAACTTTAAATTTGACTTTGACACCAGCATCAGTCTTTTGTCAGTCACTGCCATCATAGCTATGCTGACATCAAGAAATCGCAGCTGGCCACAACTCTCCAGGAGACAGCGGACATTGCCAATACAAGCACCATAGGCAGCTGATTCTACTGGCGCATGCACCGCAACATCACCAGCCAGCCAGCCAGACTCACTGCTGCAGCTGAAGAAGGACATTGGGCTGCTACAAGAAGACACTGCTTGACAAACTGCCCTTTTCAGGGCCTGCACTCGACATTGTAATCACCGGACCAGACCAGCCGCCATGAAAGGAGTCTCGACCAGTATTCTCCAGACAAGCTCCCGCTAGTTTGTAAAATGCGTCCTAAACACAACGAACATTTGTTGTTATAGCTTCAAGTGGTTGTCTCAGTGAACATCGACATAGGACATATGAATTGTTCTATCTTCTGGGATTCAAAGTTGTGTATTCTGTGGAAAATCAACAACATTTCAGAAAAACATGGATGGCAACATGTTCCTCTAAAACATCAATTGATTTTCAATGGACTACACAGTGTTATATCCCAGAAGATAGAACTCTGCTTAAACGTTAATTTCTAAGTAAATTTTCTAGCTGCCCACCCTTGGAAAGAACCCTGGTGGCAGCCATGATAGTGAAGTAGTTGCTTATAACAGCTGCTTAGCTGATAATAATTATTAAAAGACAGCTGGACCTCACCTCATTGCAAGGTGCACAATACAGAATGGAGAACAGTCACAAGAGAGAAGGAATGGAAAAAGTTTCCTAAAAATATAAGAACACTGCTTATGTAAGATCAATGCTGGAAAAGTAAAATTCTTTGGACAAAACTAACGTGGCTCACATGGAGGAATGGGATTCAGTTAAGGAGCACAAGCTGGATGTCATTCTTGACGAGCATTATTGTCAGATGGAATACTTGAATACTTGATTTCTTAGAATTGTATGTGACACTCTCTTTTCACTGCTCCCCCCCCCCCTCTACACACACATGCAAGACTGCATGCATGAACACTGGCAAAACTTCCACCACAAACATAAGAAAACAAAACCAAAAAGCAGCTCTACTTGAATTACTGGCAATATGATTTCTGGTTGTGGTGTACTCACCTAGCTGCAATATATGGACATTTTTGTGTTTCTCAGCAATCTCCTGAAGGGCCTGAAATTTTTATCACATAAGTAGAAAGCTATAATTGTTTTTATTTCCAGGTACTTAAAAATAACTGGGATTTAATTAGTTAGCTTCACATGACCTGTATCTCATGTATTGGTATATGTAGTGGTGGTACATGTATATGTAGTGGTGTAATGTATTGGAATTCTGCCATCTTCAACATAACTGAAAGAAATGAGTGATATTTCAGGATACAACATATGTTTATGAACACAAAACAAAAGTAGGTTTATTATACAGATATAAAGATATAGAATTTATTCATCTAAATACTTATATAATTCTGTGATTATACTTTAATGGGTTCAAGTCCCGATGAGGTCATTGGATTTTTTCAAATGACCTAATCCTTCCGGCCACACTAGGCCCTGGGGTTTACTCAGCCTCTAACATAAATGAGTACCAGGAATTAATTAAATGATTTTCCTGGAGAGTGAGCGCGGCCAGCGCGTAAGGCTGACAACCTTACCGCCATCTCTGAGCCGATTGTCAAGGTAATGTGGGACCCTTAATGTCTCACAACCCTATGGGCCTTCACAGCCTGTTACAGGGATAGCTTTTCTTTTTACTTTACACTTATCCCTGTAACAGGGCATGGAGGCCCATAGAGTTTTGAAACATTGAGGTTCCTACATATTCCAGGCAATCAGCTCACAGATGGCAGTGAGGCTGTCAGCCTTATGTGCCACAAAAAGTCTTGGATACAAAATATGGCCATATTATTATGGGCAAGATGGACCAACTAACTGAACACTGGTAAAAGAATGTGAAGATTCAACAACATTGATACACCAAGGCCAACTACTGAATGTAATAATTGAACTCCTGAGTCACTTACAAAATCTACATCCTTATAAAAAAATTTCAATAAGATTCTGTGTAATATTATTCTGTCATCTCCTTCATCTTCCATGTTGCTGCTTTCCAGCAAGTGGACCAATCAAAATTCTGCATTCACTTTCCATTCCCTCTAACTTAGCTGAATGAAACAACTATCACTGGCTAGCTACAGTGGCAAATCTGGATAACTTTTCAAATCAATTAACTGAGGAAACTAAATGATGGGACATTTATATGTCTTGACAGAAATTTGGGGCAAAATCACTGTAATATGAGGATGACCCATATATACTGGATGCCTAACTACCCTGCTCAGCATGTATGAAACAAAGGCTAGCTACAGTGTAAGAAACAAAAATCAGGGTAAAGGAGCTTCTGAGTTTCGTGGATGTTGTTCTACTGACTGGTTTCTGCCATTTATATACATTTTATTTTAAAAGTAAATGAAAAGGGCATATTCATGCAAAAAAAAATATTATCGATATCCTACAATTATTATATTACTGTTCACTTATTCTTCACACTTGAGTGGGACTGCTATTTATCTTATTCAAAATGAACCCAAATTTTGAAATCTTACTCGACCCGCCAAGAGAATAGTTCCCACAAATGCCAACAGAGTTTTTCCCTCCCCCCTCTTTAACCCTTTAACGACATACCATCAGTGACGGGGCGGAATCACGTAAGCTAAGATTTTATTGCGCAAGGACAATCTGCTGCAAGAAGTGTACAAAAAAAGAACTCCAAAACTGTATAGTTATTGTGCCTGTACTTCTGTGAAGTGTGTGTTGGACTTTCATTTGCATCTAGTGAGCTATAGAATGCCTCCTGTTCTTCCGAGTAAGTACGAAGTTAGGTGGACGAAACATACCTCAGCTTTAGCGGGATTTCTGCATGTTGCAAACAAATACGGCGGCGAAATTGCTTGCTCTGTTAAATACTTCACCAGGCCGAGTCCAATGCCACGATTGCAACCTGTTATTAGAATAGATTTCATTCCAAAATTACTTAGTTATTAATGAACAACTGGTTTTCTCGTCAATTCTCGTAGTCACAACGGTCACAACTGTCCTGAGATTAGCGTTGATGATCATAATTCTAGGGCTAATTTCTGTGGAGTGAAATTGAACGTTGTCAAGTTAAGTATGGCGGTTGCGAAGTGGTTGTGTAGGGTTGTTATAGCTCGGACGCATTCATTAGAATTAAATTCATATTCGAGTAGTAAACGTATTTACCTGAACAATGGTGTAAACAGCAGACCTGCAAGATATTCTTCCTCATGTAGGTTTTTTATTTGTGTAATTCTCCGAGTTAGGTTATTTTCTTCATGCAGTGTGTATGAAATGTGTTGGTGTCGATTCATATGTAATTATTTTGCTGTTGTACCAATAGGTCATGGTCAGTACGACCTTATTGTTATTGGTGGTGGTTCCGGAGGATTAGCCTGTGCTAAAGAGGCTGTACAACTAGGAGCAAAAGTAGCAGTCCTTGACTATGTAACACCATCTCCACGGGGTTCAGTTTGGGGATTGGGTGGAACATGTGTGAATGTGGGATGTATTCCCAAGAAACTTATGCACCAGGCATCTCTCTTAGGAGAGGCGATCATTGTAAGTAATGCTAGTGACTTTATTTTGTTGTTTTTATATCAGTAATTTTCAGTTAAATTATATTTTGTGGATGCATGGTTTACTATCCTTCTCTCACTGTTGCATCACCTTGCAGTATCCTCCCTTCCCTGTCACATGGGTTTTCCATTTATGGCTTTATTGTTCATTGTCCATTGTCCATTTATTTTCCGTATATATCCCTACAAGTTAAAAAACCAGGATGTGGAAATTGTCCCTTAGAAGAGTCTTCTGGGGTTGGAATTGCCTTACAGCAGTTCACTACAATGTCTTCCCCACCCACCACAACATCACATCCCTTAGGCTACCCAGACAGCTGCACTGTGTGATATCAGCTTCGGTGCAGAATAAAGCTGTTGGTATTGTGGGGTGGGAGCAAAGAAATTGTCTAATATAGTACCTCTGTCAGCTAGAATTTTATCTCTATATGTACAATGTAATTGTGATTCTCTCTCCACTCAGAATTATTTAAAGGTGAAATCATGCATATTGCAGTATTTAGTAATCACCAAAATCACATTGCAAAGACAACATTTAAAAAAATTAATAAGCAGTGTAACATCTTGTTCCACAACAATTGAGAGATAAGTTTTAATCGCTCCACTGTAAGATTTACAAGAGTACTAATTAAACATCAGGGCTGCTGAGGTGTGTAAAATTGCACAGAACATATTTGGAAAATCTGTATATTATATAGTGCAGAACAGTGTTTCATTTCATTAATAACTGATACAACAGTAACAATTGAAAAGTCACATCATTAAATACATCATTCTTGAAATCCTTTTGCTCAAATGCCTAAAGGATTAGAATTTGTCAACAATATATAATCACACTTGACATGGTTAACCTGTAATTAAAATATAACACACTATCAAACCAGATAAATAATCAAATTAGGTGCAATACATAAATTGAAATGCAAGCCAACCTGATGAATTCATCAAGAGAATTCCATCAAACTCTCCATAACCATAACCACCTAGGATATATATCATTCGAATCATAATTTTATTATCTTTGTATACTATTATATCATTGTGTTATATATTGTATTATTATTATTATTACTATTATTATTATTACTTATTGTATTGTAAAGTATTTGACTTGTCCTATATCATGTACAATGATCCATGGATATGATATGAAATAAATAAATAAATAAAGAGTATTACAGTAAATCAAGAGTTATATATGACCATGTCAGTCACTGCTGCAAGCAACCATTTGTTCTGCTTTTGTTTTAAGTTGTTATATTGTGGGTGGTTATTAGGTAATGTTTTCCTTAAGAATGTTTGTACTGACATATTTACTGTTGTTTTTCATTAGTAGATGTAAAGCTGCACTCGTTTCTGGGTTCTGTAGGTGGAGATGATGGTCAGTTTCAGGCTGTGGTTGCTTTATCTCCTGGAGAGAGAGTTTGCACTTACAAGGAGCACAGTATGCCTGAGAATTGTTCTGAACATGATGGAGAAAGGAATTCCCAAACACCCCCACCCCAACTGAAATCCCACCCTGAATGTTCAAAGTGTATTGATTCATTTTGTTGCCTGAACTTTCTATGCCTTTGTTTTGAAAACTGGTAATTATATTACATTATTAACTGCAAAAACAACAAAGTTCTAATGGAGTATAGCAAAGGCTGTTAACTCAGCATATTTATGTGTTTTCTCTTCTTATATAATGTGAAAATTGCATGCAGATTTCATATTAAACTTCACTTGTGTATGTGCATTCTCTTTTTCTGTTTAGGATTCAAAAGCATATGGTTGGGTACTCCCAGAAGCAAATGCAATTAAGCATGACTGGCAAGTTTTGAGGGAAGCCGTCCAGAATCATATCAAATCTGTCAACTGGGTAACAAGAGTGCAGTTGAGAGATAAGTATGTTACATAATAGGTATGCTTCTTCATTTACTGCCCACAGTAAACTCAGATTATAAATGTTTTGTAAAAACTCATGTCCATTGGCAAATGTTACATGTGCGAGAGTGGTAATAAAATAATACATGCCCTGTTATTTTTACAGTGAAAAAAGTGGGAATATGTATTGAAACAAAAACATTTTCAAGTCACTGAATTAAGAAAGTTTATTTGTCCACATGTAACTGCCATAAGGAAATAAGTTAGCCTTTTGCAGTTATGTAGAAGTTAAGAATATCAATGCTAATATGATTTGCGTCTGGATACATGTGTAATATTGGGACCCTTACTGTTTATATACATAAATGATTTCCCCCTTGAAATAAGTAAAATTTCTGAAGTTATTATGTTTGCAGATGACACAAGTATTCTTTGCACAACTAAAGACTACTATAATTTAAAAATAAAATTGGATGTTGTTTTTAATCATGTGTTTACTTGGTTTCAAAATAATCAATTTGTGTTAAATCTGGATAAAACAAAAATGATAAAATTCACCCCAACAGCAGCTACGAGCTACTTTCTATATACATTGTTTTTTAACAAAAAGCTGAAAGAAGTAGAAACGATAAAATTTCTCGGTTTGCAGCTGGACAATCATCTGACTTGTAAGGGACATATCGATTTTTTGCTTCATAAGTTGAGTACAGTTGGTTTTCTAATGCGAAAATTATCTTATATATTAAATATTAATAATCTTAAAGCTGTATATTATGCATATTATCATTCATTGGTGAAATATGGAATAATATACTGGGGAAATACATCAGAGAGTCATACGGTCTTTGTTATACAAAAGAAAATAATAAGAATAATGATGGGAGTGGGCCCAACTCTTACATCTATTTAAAAAGCTTGACATACTGCCAATGCCATGTGTATATTTGCTCTCATTGATGATATTTGCTGTCAATAATTTGGATCAAGTTTCAAACCAATAGCTCTGTATATGTGATTAGTACAAGAAGGAATGACCACCATATGCCTTCAGCATATTTATCATCCTATCAGAGAGGGGTGTATTATTCAGGCATCAAGCTATTTAACACTCTGCTGTGAACTATCTCAGTTTTAAAAAATGATAAAAATCAATTTAGGTTTGTTTTACAAAATTAGTTAATAAATGGTCTGTTTGCTTGTATTATACGTTGTTGAGACTTCTGTTTTTTGTTATGAATTTTAATATGTTATAATGAAACTGTTTGTATGATATGGCTTGCCAGTGTGTGTAGAATGGCAGGGTGTGAATTTGACAGTGGTTTTTCCACGGCTAGGTGTGTTGTCTTGACAACTTGTGCTGTCTGTGTGAGCCTGATTATATATTTTATTTGACCAAGGATGTGTGATGTGTAGTCGTCATGAATTTGTAATGTGTGACATACGTACATTTCATTTTACAAGTCCAAACCAAATGGACATGAAGGTCAGCATATCAAAAAAACAAATACAAGAAATTTAATCAAACACACAGATAACAGAATAATTAAAACTAATTGTTTATGTTATGCTCCACATATTCAGAAACTGTATAAAAGGAATTATTCACAAGATATAAAGACAGCTTATTTTTAAAACTAATTCTATCCTCTTTAAGTCTCTGAATGGTTATGGGCAATCTGTTGAATAGTTTAATAGCAGTAAACATAGTACCTTTCTGAAAAGCAGAAAGATTTGAGTTTGGCAAATATAATTGCTTTTGATTTCTTGTATTCAAACCATGAACATCTAAACCTGAACAAAATTTAATTTGATTATCAATCACAAACATCATCAACGAGAATGTATTCACATGACAATGGCAGTATATTCAATTTCTTAAAAAGATCCCTACATGAGTCTCTAGGTCCCACTCCAGATATAATCCTTATTCCTTTTTTTTTTTGTAATTTAAAAACTCTTAACATTATTCGTTGAGTTGCCCCAGAAAATTATTCCATACTTAAGAATAGAGTGGAAATAAGAAAAATACACCAGTTGTAAAAATATTTTACTCATAAAATAAGATAAACTCATAATTACAAAAATAGCTGAACTAAGTTTAGGGAGAATATACTCTACATGACTCTTCCAATCCAAATTCTTATCAATTTGCAGACCCAAAAATTTTATCACAGGAACTTCCTTCATAAAACATTCCTGCTAGCAACTGCCAGACAGTTATAGGACTGTTTTAGAGCAAATCTAATAATATTAGTTTTAGTGATATTTAAGGCCAACTTATTAGCTGTGAACCAATTTACAATAAGAGACAGTGTACCCATGACGTTATGCTTAAGCTCAACATGATTATTACTGGTAACCAAAATCCTGGTATCATCAGCAAAAAGAAAAAAAATGACCAGTTTATTAATATATGGAGGCAAATCATTAACCTTTAAGAGCCTAGCAACACCATATGGGGACCTTTAAAGTATAGCCGAGTGACTGTGCGACACCGTATGGGTATGTGCAGTCCACATGTGTGCACAGTGTTTTAAAATCTACTTTTAAGATAGAAATTCTTCTTCTACTTACATTATTTTTGGGCACCCGCTTTATAAGTAGACTGTCTTCCCCCCTGCATCATCTAACTGAATGCAGAGTCCGACACTGCAATTCATGCATTTTGTCCATATGTAACTCCATTTCCCACGCGAAGAGCACACGCGACACCTCACTCTCGTATTACAGGAAGTCGGCCAGTGATGTCCTCTAAACGTAACGCTTATAAAACATCGCAATTTCAACTATGCACCATGGCCCCATTTCGCATGGAAGAAGCCGAAATTGAGAGGCCGCTCATAAATCACACCATTCAGAATGCGGTACAGAGGATTCTGAAGGGTCGGGGAAGCAAGGGGGCATTGCAGGGATATTCCAAGAACAGTACCTCTGTGTGTTTAGTCCAAGATATAAACAGGCAGAGTTTCATAAGGACAAATTACGATAAGACTTTGCCCACACTCGTGTATACAGAAAGGTTCTGACTGGAGAATATGCAGTATAAACATAAACCTCCTCTCCTCTTGCCAGATAAGACAGTGTAAGACAGTGTGTCAACAGCATGCATTTATACTGCAGAAATGTTTTGCGCAGAAACTGACTGCATATTTGTGGACAGACGCTCAAAATTGGGAAAAAAAAATTTTGGAATCAATGTAACAATTTTTACAGATTCTAAAATCTGTAAATTACAGTATCTGATTTTGTATTTTTTCTAGATAAAAGCACTGTTTATTTCGTTCGTTTATCACAAAAATTGTAGAAATCACAGCATTTTCAGTAACATGCTTACAATTTTTATTACTCTATAATGGCGGACATTTAAATTAACTCTGGCCTGCTGCCATTACGGGAATTTAAATGGCCCGTTTCTTAAAGGTTAATGTAAATAATAAATAGAAGTGGTCCCAAAACCGACCCCTGAGGAACCCTTTGCTTAACTTTCCCAAGATGAAAACTAGTCCTGACCATCATTAGTTTTAATGTACACTCTCTGTTTTCTATCCAATAGATATGATTTGAACCAGTTTAACACTTTGCAGACCGCGCACGCATTAATACGTTTTTTGCTTTTAAACGTGGCGGACCGGTCATATATTAATACGTTTTTAGAACACGATAAGTTGCAACACGCTATACATCTCTCTGACACCTCCCAGCTTGCACGAGCTGCCTGCAGCTGCGTGATAAGCCTCTGGAATGTTTGCTGACTAATCAGTTATGTGACCTCGCTGTAACTGTATGCCCTGCAAAGGAAAATAAATGCCTATATTTCTTCAAGCTGTACATAGCAAGCTGTCAGTGAGTAGTGCAATATGTGAACATATAATTCTGGGAAACTTACGAAGTATGGCGTACTTGTTCTTGTAGTTACTGAAAGCACTTCAGGCTATATTGGAAATTTAGAATTTTATTCTGGTGAAGGAAAGACATTACAAGACACTACTCTTTCCGTTTTGGAACCCTATCTTGATCAAAATTACCATGTCTATCAAGACAGTTATTATAACAGTGTGGCAACTGCAGAACACCTACTTTCAAGAAAAGTACGTGTTTGTGGAACAATTAGGGTGAACAGAGGCCTTCCTCCAGATCTGAAGGAGGAATGTAAATCCCTGAAATGTGGTGAAACCACATTCAGGAGGAAGGGGGATATTCTTCTTCAGTCCTGGAGGGATACTCGTGTTGTGAATATGATTTCCACAATTCAAAATTTGAGCATTGTTGATGTTCAAAGGAGACATGGACGGGTAAAAAAGGCTGTTTGTATTTCCGAGTATAATATGTTCATGAAGGGAGTTGATAGAGCCGATCAATACTTGCCCTATTATTCTCTTCCTTGGAAAACAGTAAAGTGGACAAAGAAAGTTCCTTGTGGCTTGTAAATTGTGCCATTTTCAATTCATTTTTGGTTTTCAAAAATCTAAACCCTCATTCAAAATTGAAATATAAGGCATTTCTGCTGAATGTGGCAAAAGCCTGGGCTACAGACCACACGGTGGCGGCAGACACAGTCTTAGTGCGACTGGGCCCGTCTACTCCCACCCCATGCAGGCCTCATGTGGACACCCCTGGGCGACTCTGGGGTGATATGTGGAAACATACCCTCATGAAAATTGTGAAAAGTGAACATTCCAAGGGGAAGCATCCTTCTAGGCAATGCCGTGTTTGTGCAGTTCACAAAAAAGGACTATGACTGTCTACATTTGCAAGTTATCTGTAATGCCACTTCACAAAGGGGAATGTTTCCAGAAATATCACACCCTCAAGCACTTCTAGGAGCATTGGTAAGTGTTCTCCAAAAATTTTAGTTCATAAAATTAATTAGGAGATTTTATATTAATTTTTAAAGTGAACAGTGCACAAGTTAAGGTAGTAGGCATAAAAATGCCAGTCCCCAGGGTGATTTAAATATTTAAATCGCCGGTCAGCAAAGTGTTAATATACACCCCCGGACACCATAATACTCTAGTTTAGATGTCAATATCTCATAATTAACACAGTCAAAAGCCTTAGCAAGGTCACAAAAAATCCCTGCAGTTTGCAGTCTGTCACTCCAGGCCTGAAGTATGCCAGTCATAAAAGAAAAAGCAGCATGGTCTGTTGGGAAATTTTTCCTAAAGCCAAATTATATCCAGCTCTACAGAGAGATGATTGGATCCATGAAGTGAAAATAAATGTAAATGTAAATACTTGTAGTAAATTAAAGTTCTTTCCCTCTCACTCCAGGAGAGTAGTTTCTTGAAAACACTGCTTCTCTGAAGAATTATAATGCAATTTTTCTGTAATGGTGTTCTGGAAGAATTTGAAGCAGAAAAATCAAATATTTATATAAAGTTAATGTTTTTATTATATTCTAGGAAAATTGATTATTATAATGGACATGGTCAGTTTGTAGACCTACACACTGTGAAGGTTGTTGTGAAGACTGGAAAGGAACATACACTGACTGCTTCTCATTTTGTGATTGCTGTTGGAGGCAGACCAAGATACCCTGACATTCCTGGAGCACTTGAATATGGAATAACAAGTGATGATATTTTTAGTCTGGAAAATTCCCCAGGGAGGACATTGGTTATTGGTGCAGGCTGTATCCTTTTGACTACCTTCTAATATAATCCATTGATCTGTACATGAGCAACGCCACTTGGTAGAAATGCACATGAAAGTACTGGTATTCACATAATATTATTGAAAAGATATTCATCAGTGATGCAGGCTGATGTGTCTTAAAGAGTATCTCATATGGGTAAATGAATGGAAGAACACAGTACCTACTGTAGTTCATGTGACAATACTGACCAAAGGAGACATGAGTCATTGTCTATGTTAAGTAGACACTTGCCATAATACACTGAGATACTTTCCACACCAAGAAGCAGAGAGTGTGGAGTTCATGCAACCGATGCAGACAGCACTTTTATACACTTGTACATAGAATGCCCAAATTGCAGTGGATATTAACTATTGATGTCACTCTTCCCAGGATTTTAGTGGACTGAATTAATTTCTTACAATGTTTGTTAGTTGAATAAGCATTGGAGATCCATAAGGAGTAACACAGATTATTTTTAGGCTAGCACAGAAGTTGATTTTGATGTTAGTAAAACCTGCATATTGTCACATGTTTATTGCTCGGCTAATAATAATGGGTTTTGGGTTGGGTGATCGGATTTATTGACACCTTTACAATCATTTGTAATCACAATAGATTAAAATAACTCGCAATAAATCTTCAGCTGAACCCTTCTTCCTTGGCCACTGGTGGCTTTCTACCAATCAGTTCATCTTGGTGTCAGGCCCCTTGAGGCCACGGCCAAGGATTTTTTTTTTCCAACTGAACTTCGCAGTAGTAGTCTTTATGTAACATCCTCTCTGATGAGAAGGTGGGTTTGTCTCTCCTGAATATGCTTGGCCTTTCGTCAAGTGTATATTTTGCGCATACAGCATGTTATTAAAAATACTCCCTTTTGCACTGCACACAAATCCTCTGTCAGTACAGGTTTTCCAGAGCAGATCATGCTTAACTTACATATCTTATGCTACAATGACAACTTAGTCATTTGAACGGTTGTAAGCTTGACCACCGCCAAGTTTAAGCCTCTTATATTTTCTGTGTCCGGCTTCACCTTGTCCTATACTGCTAACATGTTCATTCTCATGATTTTGTATGGCTTGTGCTTGTCGCCTGCACAATTTTGTTATATAATCATATACATATGGAAAGTTGAAATCTGTGTGCAAGTCACAGACTGGTGTGCGCCTTGGAAAATTTCCGGTGGTGTGCAAAACCTTCTTTTGCATACGCTCCAATTTTAGGAGGTAGGTATCTGCCGCTAATTCCCAGGTGGGACAAACGTAAGTCACTAGTGATCTGATCAGTGCCTTATAGAGGTTTTATTTAATGTTTACGTTTAAACGCTCACTTTTGAATAGGGAGTAGATTTTAATAAATGCTCTTAAGGCCTTGGCTTCATCATTTCTATGTGAAGTCTCCACGTCATGCTCTTATCGAAGATTACACCCAGATATTGTACATGACTGACAAAGGGGATAATCTGCCCATTCAGTGTAAGATGAGCCTCAGGGGGGCTAAGTCTACAAGAAAAGTAGATTTCCTGAGTTTTCATTAATTTTTATGTTCCAGCGCTCACACTACATATCAATATCACTGAGACCTCACTGCAGCTTTCTGAGAACATAACCCTTTTTGCGGTCTTTCGCATATATACAGGTGTCATCAGCAAAGAGACCTAGATTGACACCAGGTGTTTGCGGTGTATCATTTATATATAGACTGTACAGTGTGGGGGGAGAGGACAGAACCTTGTGACATCCCTGCTTGTTCTCATTTGATTCTGTTCTGTATTACTTGTATAGTCTCAAGGCAGATCCATAGAAAACATGTCCATTGCCTAGCACTGGAGGTCCTCTGTTGTTGTATTTACAGCACCATTGCATAGCAATGCAAGTTATCCAATTGTTGCCTGCGAATTTGTTGCAAAGGGAATGTGTTTGCCGAATCGTTCCCTAGCAATGGGTCTACATGTCACAATATAAATGATCACATTAGGAAACCGGAATTGCATCAGTGCCATAATATAGCTGTATGTAATAACTTATTTCAAAATGTGTCAGCATTTTAATAAATGGGAACAACAGAAACGAGTTCCATAATGAAATTAGGAGAAGAATAAATTCAGATGTAGGTTATTCTTCAAAATCTCTTACCATCCATGCATTCTACTTTCAGATCATAAAATTTGTGATTCAGCCAATTGTTCGTGGCTATAAAATGTGATCCATACATTTTGAAGGAAGAACTAAAGTTCCATGTGCTTGGGAACAACATACAAAACTCGTTGTCCCTGTGAGGAATAAGGTTAGATGGGTAGTTTAAGAAGTTCCATAGTGAGTTACATTGAAAAATTTGTGCACTTCACAAAGCATTGTCAGGATAGTGAACTCAAGAAGTATATGATCTGAATGTGTCACATGAATGGTGGAAACATGTGTGCAGAATTTCAGGGAAAAGCCTCACTAAAGCCAGAGGAGAATAGTTGGAAAGTAGGTTAATAGGAAGAAAGGTGCTGGCAGGGTTCTGGGTTATGTACAGTTGTGGGTTAACGTGGTTTGAAATCTTTTTGAGGTTTAGTGCCAGAGAGTTATTATGTTAATTCTTTAAATTGTAGAAAAATCTCAAAGAATAGTAATATTTCATTTTCAGTATTGTACACCTTTTCTGCACATACCATGGCTCACAAATCCAGGTCACCATTATGCATTAGTGTTTTCTGGAATATAGTTCTAAGTTTTTGTTTACTTATATTTAATGTATATGTAATTTGCAACAAACTTCTCTGTTTTCTGTTAAGATGACTACAGTTTCAGCCAGTGGTGGAACTATAGAAGCCTATATGTTCAGAAGTCATCACTAGTCTGCAGAAAAAAATATGAAACATTTTGACTGAAATAACCAGTAAACTTAATAGATCGCAAACAATCTGTATGTGTTTAATGATGGAGTATTGTTAGCTGCTTCCTTCACATACATTATACATTATGCTTTATACTTGCGCTTGAGCTCATTTAATTTTATCATATATCCTGCCCTCATAAATACTATTGGATTTGCAGAGTCAACAGTTCGAAGATATGTTTTGTCATGGTGGTGAAATTCTTTGGAAAAAGTGCATTTTATAACCACAAAATGACAATATTTTTATTTCCTTTCCTGCCCATAATTACAGATCTGAAACTTGCATCTGTAGGAAATTTGTTGAGGTTTGCATTGTACTGTTAGAAATAATGCAAAAAAATTCCTTCTGGTGTAAGCTGATTTATTTCCTTAATTGTTAAAAGATATTGGACTGGAATGTGCTGGCTTTTTAAATGGCCTTGGTTATGATGCTACAGTGATGGTTCGGTCAGTTCCCCTCCGAGGTTTCGATCAGCAGATGGCAGGAATAATCACAGATGAAATGATGTCTAAAGGTGTTAACTTCCTTATGAAGTGCATTCCATTGTCGGTGGAAAAGAAGAATGATGGCAAACTTCTGGTATCTTGGACTAATATTACCGATCAGAGTACTCACTCTGACGTATTTGATACAGTGCTCTTCGCGGTTGGTCGAAGAGCTCTTACAAAAGAGCTGTGTGTTGAGTCTGCTGGTGTGAAAACTGTGCCAGAGTCTGGCAAGATCTTTGCTGAAAACGAACAAACTAATGTGAAGCACATATATGCTGTAGGAGATGTCCTGCATGTAAGTGCACCGTTGGCTGTCATTCATAGCTAGTTCTTAGCATGCCTTCATAAGGGAGCTGGAATAGGGCAATCAGTATAATAACAGTTGACTACAGACCAGGGGGGGGGGGTCTGGGTTCAGGTCTTAATAGGAGTAAGATTTTCTCCTGTCCACGTCCAGACCATTTGTGGGTCCTCCTAGCCTCATAGCCAGTGGGTATGAGGGGCTCTTTCCTTGCAGCTAAAGGGGTCAGAGTATGAAGCAGACCACTCACCTTCAACTAGTTCCAAGGTCTATGCATTCCTTCCCCCATCTGTCTTCATGGCATAGTGCTTAATTAAGTACAGGGATGACTTTACCTTCACCTTCCTTCAATCAATGGTAGGTAAAAAACTACAAAAAATATGAGACCATCATGATGAGAGTTTGAACTTCAGATGTGTGAGGGCCAACATCTTTTATTATACGGTCCTAAAATTTTTAGATGATGGAGCTTTCAAAAAGCTGTATCATATCTCAGGTGGTTAGTTGCTCTCTCAGGTGTGCTTTATCCCTCATAACACATTATGAGATACTGTGTCTGTTTACTAGGGTCTTCATTTCTCATCCAGTAGTTGGTTGGTTGCAGAATAATGAAATTCTTTTTATGGATTTTGAATTGTTTCATTTTGGTCCGTTACACTATCAATCACAAAGTTAATAGAAAGTCTGTCGAGTGTAACAATTTGTAGGTCACTTTTTATTATTATTTCTGCCTTACATGTTTCGGTTTGACACAACCATCATCAGAGGCACTTGCTATAATTATGGAAACACTGTCGCTGTTTTAGATGTTCACAATTATGTTTGTCGTGTGGATGCTGCTACGATATGTTGACGTGTAAAAGCACAAAATATGCTAAGATAGTTGAGTACACTCTCAAGTTCTCACTTTTCATCCGAACCTATTTTTAAGTTACTGTGTACTGCAGTACACAGCACACAGGAACATATCAAACCATAAGCCATACAACCTCAAGCTGACGTCTCCCGTCTTCGGGATGAATTAACAAGGAGGAGTTCAGCATTTTATATCAAATATTTTAACATTTTAGCATTTTAACTTAAAAATAGGTTCGGATGAAAAGTGAGAACTTGAGAGTGTACTCAACTATCTTAGCATATTTTGTGCTTTTACACGTCAACATATCGTAGCAGCGTCCACACGACAAACATAATTGTGAACATCTAAAACAGCGACAGTGTTTCCATAATTATAGCAAGTGCCTCTGATGATGGTTGTGTCAAACCGAAACATGTAAGGCAGAAATAATAATAAAAAGTGACCTACAAATTGTTACACTCGACGGACTTTCTATTAACTTTGTCTTTTTATGGAGTTTGTGAGTATGCATATTTTGTTAGAGTAGTTTTTGTGTAAATTGTAAAATGCCTCAGCAAAATGTGTTTATAATTTTATGATCTGGTGCTGGGAAGTGATGAACAGTAGCAGGGGGTTATGTTTGGATACAATGACAAATTTGAAACATACACATTTTGTGGGATAGATGTTGCATTACTTGAGGCTGAAGCAGAATACATTTCAGGAGAAGTCCAAGATATTTTTATTAATCAACAATATTATTGCTGTACAGCAAGTTTCCAGACTGAATGCTGTTACTTATTACATCATGTCTATGAGCAACATGCCTTTGTGATCCAAAATTACTGTAGCCATCATATTTTCTACCAGGCCTAATGATCTTGAAACTCCATGATTATGTAGAACTGGGGTGTTGTGTTTTGAAGGTATGGTGAGGAATCCATGTTGCGTCTTTTGTGACAGTGCACCAAAGGTATTCTTGACTACTGGCAAAATTACAAGCACAAGGCATTCATCGTGTAGTGCGTGAGGCACCTAGCATACGCACATTTTGTTAAAACCTGAATCCTGAATGGTTTTGATCAGTGTTCCATGTGACAGATTCAAGTCATGTTGCAAGGCACTCACCATTGTTCTTATATTATCTCTTTGACTGGCGCGGGCGTGTTTTAATGCCCAGGCGATGCCAGCCGTTTCCTGGCGTTGGCGTGTTATAACGCTTTGACAATCTCTTCCCTTCTTTGCTCTCTTGGTACTCATCAACCAAAGACATATATGATAGTTTTTGTGCATGCTTGTAAAGAACCCTTGTAAACTTTGTGGGGGTCTATATTACTGTCAGAACCCTCCGAGAAGGAAAAGGTCAGAAAATATTTCACATTCATTCAGTTTCACCATGGATTCTCACAGCAAGTGTCGGCGTGTTCCTACAGACCAGCTGGAAAGTGTTGTGAATGAGATTTGTGCTGATGATGATAGTGGCGATGAAATAATGATTCTTGAATTAGATGAAGTTGATAGTGACAATAATAGAGTGATAGACAATCATCCACAAGACAGTAATCAAGAACATTTACCTACCACAAGTGCGGTGCGTGACACGCCCATCTCATGGACGTATGGAGACATTGTGCCAACAATAGTTCCATTTACTAGTAGTTCCGGGATCAAAATTGATATAACACATAAAATGCACCCCTTTTCATGGATTAAAATTTTTCTGGATGGCGACTTAGTGAATCACATCACAACTGAAACCAGTCGCTATGCTCACCAGCACTTCAACACACATGAGTTAGCTCCTCATGCTCGAGAACACAATTACAAATATGTCACACCAGATGAAACCTGGACATACTTAGGAATTGTGTCCATGACAGGAATTGACAAACGCCCTGAAATTGAAGAATATTGGTCCACTAGGCCCCTATTTCACACTCCGTGGTATTGACCAAAGATGTCTGCGGCGGTTCCAACAGATTTAAAAATTTCTTCATTTTGCAGACAACGATGCACTACCAGCTGACTGTGAAAATCGCCTGTATAAAGTTAGGCAAATTATAGACTCATTAGTGGGGAAATTTAGGAAAACATATATCCCTGAAAAGGAAATTGCAATAGATGAAGGAATAGTCACTTGGAAAGGACGTCTTATCTTCCGAGTATATATGCCTGATAAACCTGATAAGTATGGTATAAAGGCTTATCTTGTTTGTGAATTGACAAGTGGATATATTTGGAATTTTGAAATTTATTGCGGAAAATCAAGACCTATAAAGGAATTAGTTGTCGATCTGTTGGGGCCACAGCTTCTAGATAAAGGGTATCATTTCTATGAGTATAACTATTACAGTAGTGTAGAATTGTGTGAGACGTTATCAGAGAAATACCTATGTTTGTGGAACCTTCAGAATGGACAGAGGAGCTCCTAAAGAACTAAAGGATGACATAAAAAATTTGAAAAAAAGGGGAATCTGTGTTTTCTAGGAAGGGGCAGGTTCTCATACACGGTGTGGAGAGATAAAAGAGACGTCAAACTTATCTCCACTCTTCACACAGCAAAAATCGTGGAATCTGCAAAAACGAATTGCAAAGGAGAAAAAATATGCAGACCCGAGGTAATTGGGGACTACAATAAACATATGAGAGGGGCCGACAGGGCTGATCAAATGCTGCATTACTATCCTTGTTCCCGCAAAACGGTAAAGTGGACATAGAAACTGGTGTCTTTCTTGTTGCAAATGGCAGCATTCAATAGTTCCATTCTATTCAAAAAGAACACAACAAACGAAAAATACAAGAAGAGAAATTACAAATTCAAAGATTTTATGTTGGACTGTATAGAAAAAATGACAACCAAACAAACAGTGTGGAGAGGGAGGAGAGTCAAGGAATGAAGTGGATGATGAATCTATTGCTTCAGACTCGAGTGCAGTCATGCCTCCGCCCGCAACCTTGAAAAGACCACCAGTGAAAGACCCAGCAAATCATCTAGAGGGAGGCCTGAAAATACATAAAATGGTCCATGTTATCCCAGTAACAAGAAGAAGAATGGTGCCATGAGAAAGTGTCGCGTGTGTGCTAAGCACAAGATTAGAAAAGAAACAAGTGTCATGTGTGCAAGCTGTGGTGTGGCTCTCTGCAAACTTTCATGTTTCAATGTTTATCACATGAAGAAAAACTACTAAAGAGGTAAAATATTGTCTTTTTATTAGTTCCTGAAAATTTCGTTTTTAAAAACCAATTTTTGTTGAAGTTGTTTAGAAAAAAGTAACCACATGCATTTTAGCGACATAAGGCTTAAAGGGCCTGCCAGGACAGTGGTGGGATTTAAATACCCTTCGCGCCAGTCAAAGGGTTATTGTGAATTGCATTTTTGGCAAATGCAGTGTTAGCAGTTCTTGCCATTGTACATCTGCCACTACTTTCGTAATTTTCTGTAGTGGCTTTTCCGCCTGAAACTCCACATACATTTTGCTATACTTTGCAGATTCATACCATCTTCACCATAATCTTCCACAAACTGGCAATGAATTTCTACCACCAGCACACCGTTGTATTTAAAAACAATTACAGCATGGACCACTGTTCCAACCAAGTAATATTCACTATTCAGATGGTAGATAGTGGGAAATTGAACAAGCCATGTTACCATCAGTGATTAAAAAGACTCACATACTGCCCATAATGAGTTTGTCTTTTTGTTGTGAGGTTATCTGCCTTGTAAACTTAATTTCTCACTGCCTCTCATATAAACCTTCGAGGTCCTGCCTGAAAACTTTCATGTATTATCAGTGCTGACAAATAATATTCACAGTAGAAAGTTACTAAATTGAGGCCTCTCTTGTCAAATGAAAATATTAAAGAAAGTCTTTATCAGATTAATTTATTGTAAAAAGTGAGGTTTTTATTTTGTTTGGCTACGAGTAGTCTCCTTTGGAATGTATACAGCAATCCCATTGTTTTTTCCACACTTTAAAAGCACTGTGGAAGTCATTTTCCTTAATATTTTTGAGTGCTGCTTGCAACTGCCTTTGGATATCAGGGATTGTTTCAAAACATCATCTGTAAAGTTTCATTTTCAGTTTTAGAAGCAAAGCAAAATCACGAGGCTAAGTCCAGTGAGTAGGGAAGGTGAGGAACCATAACCATGTTGCTATAATGCTGTAAGTCACAAACTGTGTGGTTTTCACAGACATGTGGGTGGGCACATTGTTGTGATGAAGGAACCACTTGTAGTTGTGCCAAAGTTCCAGTCTTTTTCGTGGCAAATTTTATCTCAAGCATATCAAAACATCGCAGTAAAAGTAAGAGTTGATCATAGTGTTAGGAGGAACAAATTGTCAATGAACAATCCCCTTCATGTTAAAAAAAAAACAGTGAGTGTGCTCTTTGTCGAACTCTGGACCTGCCATGTCTTTCTTGCTCTTTGTGATTGTGGACTCTTCCACCATGGTGGTTCTTCCTTTGTTTCTGGATCATAACTGTAAATCCAACTTTTGCCACCCATTATGATCCTAGAAATAAGAGTTGGACCCTCATTAGCCTCGTCTTGTTCGAGATACATTTACACTTTGCTGCTTTTGATCATTTGTTAAGAATCGGGGAACAAACTTTGCAGCAATGCATGCATATTCAAATTTTTTGTTAAGATCTGGCAAACTCCATAACTGATTGCAACAGTGTCTGCGAGCTCATGGATTGTTTGGTGACAGTCTTCATGGATGAGTTCTAAAATTTTTTTGACATTTTCTGTTATTTTGCTGTTGCTTGGTCGCCCTGAACATTTGTCATCTTCAACTGACACTTTACTGTCCTTGAAACATGAACGCCATTCAAAAACCACTGTCTGGCTTAAAAGAGTGTTCCCCAAAAGCCTCATGAATCATTTAAGGGGTTTCGATAGTGGATTTACTGAGCTTCACGCAAAACTTGATGCAGACACATTGCTCGATTTTTGCATCCATCACAGACAAAACAAAACACGAAGTCGAAAAGGCACTCGTGTAAAAACAGTGCATGTTCATAGTACAGTGTCACATGGCAGACTGATGCAGTAGGCTTGCAGAAGTGTGGCCTTGGCCTCCCCTCTTATCTCTTTTCACCAAGGCAGTTAACAACAACAACAGTTTGAGAACTCTCCAATATACATGAAGGTTGCCTGGGATATGTATAGTTCTTCAGTATAATTTGAAATTATTTATTTTTCTTTCTTGTGTGTTCTGTTTAGTTTTGACTTGATTTTTTAAAAATACAATTTATGTGGTAATACTTAATATGCTGTCTAGTTTGAAGTGCAAGAACTGCAATATCACCATTACTGATCTTTGTGTGGTATTTATTTTGATCCTGTTATACTGTTTCTAATAATGTAGTGATTATATGTGCAGTTTTTATGTACCATCTGTTACATATGTCATTTATTCATAGGAGAAGCCAGAACTGACACCAGTGGCCATTCAAGCAGGAAAGTTGCTAGCCCAACGCCTCTTCAGCAATAGCAATGAACAGATGGACTACGAGACTGTCGCAACAACAGTTTTCACTCCACTAGAGTATGGTACAGTGGGTATAAGTGAGGAAGTAGCCATAAAGAGATATGGAGAAGACAACATAGAGGTATTTCATGCATTTTACAAGCCTACAGAATTTTCGGTACCACAACGAAATGTCAAGAATTGCTACACCAAAGTGATTTCCAAGAGGAAAGATCCACAGAAAGTGCTTGGGATGCACTTTGTTGGCCCACAAGCAGGGGAAGTGATTCAAGGATTTGCTGCAGCTATGAAGTAAGTGTTTATATATATTGCTTATTATGTAGGAGTGATACTGCTATATATATATATACATACAATTTGTTGTGACCGGTCTATTTTTAAATAAGTCCCAAATGAGGATTAGCCAAGGTTATGATGTGGTCACTGCCAAGACTTTTTTCACACTTCAGAGGATGCAGTGACAGATGAATATGGAGTATCAATGAAATGGGGACTGGCTAGGATAAGAAAAGTTTTGTCCCTTCATATCTCACATGGACTGTCCTGGGATTGTGCCTGGATTTCCATGTTGCTAAGCCAAGCTCTAACTGCCTGAGCTAGGCAATATTTTGTTGTGAACAATTATGATTAATTCAGTCCTTGAAGAGGAACCGATTTGACAGAACACATCAGATTAATGATAAAGAGACAACATTTTATTGATCCATTTTATGATTTGAGTTTGTGGTGTTTTTGATTCAAGTGTTGTTGAAGTGTTGATCTTCTCATTGGCTTCATATTTGTAATAGAGATCTGGAGTGCTTTGTAAGTACATACTCCAGATAAGACTGGTAGAGCGTTTCACTGGATAGAGTGCTCCATTATGGATGATAAATAAATTATAGGTTTCACTTTCCATATATTATAATTTATACTGGCTGTTGGATTGATATATTATTATTATTCTAGATGCGGACTGACAATGAAGCAACTTCAGTCAACAGTCGGAATCCATCCAACAGTAGCTGAGGAGTTTACAAGGATATATATAACAAAGAGATCTGGAGTAGATCCAAATCCCCAGAGTTGTTGTAGCTAATTAATTTTGATTATAAAACTGTTAGGCAATATGGTGATTCTGAGAATGTGAANTAAATATAATACAGTTTTTAATATTATACACACTGAAGTTTTAGTCCTCTAAAATCTTGTTAAAAATTATCCTGATTCCAGATTATGGCACATAATTTAACATTCTGGCCAACTCTGTTGTGTTACCTTGTTGAATTAAGTTTGTACAATATGAACAGTTTTGTATTGCTTGAAAACCTGGCCATGTGACTCAAGTAATGTTTGATGATCAAGTTGTAGTTTTGTAAAATGGAGTAGCAGGGTTGCATATTAGAGAGTTGATACTTCTTTTGTTTGGCTTTACAGAAGTTCTGAATGAATGTAAGGGAGAATGAAGTTATATATGTACTTTAATTTATATAATGTCAGATTACAAATATTTTAATAATTTATATAATGTCAGATTACAAATATTTTAAATTCATTTTCATCTTCTATGTAATAATAAAACACACCATATATGATGATAAAGTAATTTCAGTTTCTTAAATGTTATGTTTTTATTCTCTGTTGCCCAATGAAATCCTACTGTGTGCCAGTTGTGTGTGAGGCGTTATCAGAGAAATACCTATGTTTGTGGAACCTTCAAAATGGACAGAGGAGCTCCTAAAGAACTAAAGGATGACATAAAAAATTTGAAAAAAAGGGGAATCTGTGTTTTCTAGGAAGGGGCAGGTTCTCATACACGGTGTGGAGAGATAAAAGAGACATCAAACTTATCTCCACTCTTCACACAGCAAAAATCGTGGAATCTGCAAAAACGAATTGCAAAGGAGAAAAAATATGCAGACCTGAGGTAATTGGGGACTACAATAAACATATGAGAGGGGCCGACAGGGCTGATCAAATGCTGCATTACTATCCTTGTTCCCGCAAAACAGTAAAGTGGACATAGAAACTGGTGTCTTTCTTGTTGCAAATGGCAGCATTCAATAGTTCCATTCTATTCAAAAAGAACACAACAAACGAAAAATACAAGAAGAGAAATTACAAATTCAAAGATTTTATGTTGGACTGTATAGAAAAAATGACAACCAAACAAACAGTGTGGAGAGGGAGAAGAGTCAAGGAATGAAGTGGATGATGAATCTATTGCTTCAGACTCGAGTGCAGTCATGCCTCCGCCCGCAACCTTGAAAAGACCACCAGTGAAAGACCCAGCAAATCATCTAGAGGGAGGCCTGAAAATACATAAAATGGTCCATGTTATCCCAGTAACAAGAAGAAGAATGGTGCCATGAGAAAGTGTCGCGTGTGTGCTAAGCACAAGATTAGAAAAGAAACAAGTGTCATGTGTGCAGGCTGTGGTGTGGCTCTCTGCAAACTTTCATGTTTCAATGTTTATCACACGAAGAAAAACTACTAAAGAGGTAAAATATTGTCTTTTTATTAGTTCCTGAAAATTTCGTTTTTAAAATCCAGTTTTTGTTGAAGTTATTTAGAAAAAAAGTAAACACATACATTTTAGCGACTTAAGGCTTAAAGGGCCTGCCAGGACAGGGGTGGGATTTAAATACCCTTCGCGCCAGTCAAAGAGTTAACAACACTAATTTTATGGACCTGGATTTTGTACATGCAGTGACCTGGTTATTCAGTAACCAAGTATCCTGAATTCTCATCCTATTAGTAGAAACGTCAAAGAAAAATGACTATGTTTATATAAGTTATTAAAAAAGAAATTTGTGATGTGCATATATTAACCTCCCATATAGTTCTCCCAGCCACCGTTAACAGCACTACCCATTGTTCTGTTATTCTGTTACAGTGTATGATCCAAAATCTTTGACCCATCAACAGGTTATATCACCTAGAAAGATACATGTGTAAGAACTAAAGCAAAATCATGTTATATTGACCTTATATTGGATTTCTGTAAGAATTTATCTCGTACAACCAGCAGATTGCAAACTTCATTTCCAGTACCTCAGATAATAGCAAGGATACTGTAGTTCGTTAGTTCACTAGTAGACAGAGCTGTAAGTAATGTAGATTTTTACAAGATTTGTTGAATATTATGGATTATTTTAAACTACAGTTTTTATGTCTAATGGTATGGTGATGTTGAATTGGAAAGAATGCAAAAGGAAACAGTAATGTAGTTTAATGTGCTAACCAAGTATTTGGATGGACTAGAAGAAACCGCAAAAATGCCTAGGACAGCCAGTCTCCAGGCCAAGGTTCACACTCGAACCTGTGGAATATGAAACATGTACCGACTATTCAACTATGATGAGTTTGAATGATTCTTTCCTGTCACTGTAGTGTAAACATTGTTGCACTATACTGGGTGTGCCTAAGATACATGTTGGACATCTGTAATTTAAATTCTGGCTTTTCAGTTGTGTGTACCAGATGGAGTGATTGTATACTTGTATAAGCCCAGCCAAGCATTAATGTCAACTTCAAAATGGTATTAAGTTTTCCAATTTTGGCCTCTGAAGGGTTTGTGGTTTAGTTTAGCCAAACGAAGCATTAATCTGCTGTTAGATTCAGCAGGCCACAAAATTCTCTTTCAAGTATGAATAGCTGTGCAGGGCAAAGCACATTATTAATTATAATGATTTCTAACAATGAAGTATGTAATGAGAATGGACACGTCTGTATTCCTAATTTCCTGTAGTTTCTGTACAACAGTCAGTATTTAAAAGCCTGAGGTGCAAACCTCATACCCTGCCTGAGGAACCCTATCTAGCCAAAAATCCTGCAGTGAGCTCAAAGACAACAACCAGTAGTTGCCTTCAGCTACAGTATACAATACCTTCACTTGAATTATTTCCAACATTTTTTTATTCAATAATTTTTAGATGTCTAAGGTGTGCACAGCTGTTCCAGAAGACAGTATTCACTTACTATTCAAATAGTACACCATATTCTACTGTTTTCTGTGAAAACATAGGCTAATGAAATCATCACTTCCATGTGTGAGTGTATGGGAGTGACTTGAATAAACCAATTTTCGTGAAGTTTTCTATCAATATTATGCCATCAGTGCCACTTTGCCAGTTATGCAAACATCTGAGGTGAGCATAACATGTTATTTAATGTTGGATCTTCTAATTGTGAATGGTGACAGATCTTTAAAAAGTATACAACTTTTGTGTATGTTGCCACTTTTGTATAATATGAGTCTGTGAATTCTATGAATATATTGTCTTTGCAAACACATGTTCACAAATAATGTCTCTCATGAATATGTATGATAAATACTCCATGCATGCATGATACCAGTCAGACTATAAATTATTAAATGATACAGTCAATAGTGCACTGCAGTCAGTATTTATCAAGACTTACAGGAAAGCAGTGATCTCATTATATATGAAGTTACTGTTTTAGTACTTGTTATAACACAGTTCATATTCAGCTGCACTTGCTTTTGTTCTTTAGTATGAAATCCAATGTTCCATACAAGTCACTGAAACATAAATAATTCACCATGTTACACTCTATCACCACCAAATAGTGTCTGGTTTTTCTGGACATCCAATCCAGTGTTGTGGTGCAGGTAAAGGATAGTGGTCATCAGTTTTGATCAAAATGTTGTCAAATCTCCAAAATAGCCTTCCTTTGAAGAAGTATGTGAAACCATCTGTCCATGTCATTGCAGCATCTAAGTCGGAAGGAACCCCTCTCCACCTGCTAATATTATGGGGGTATCCAGGATCCATTTTTCTTATTGTCTCATTATATCTCCAGTACATGTCCTTGCTGTAATTAAATATTGCCGGTAAAATCTAAAATATGTCCTAAGATGACAGTGAAATACAACTTTAAAGTGTAGTAAGTTTCCAGGTTTTTGTAGTGGTGTTAGTCTTCTGGGTTGTGACACAGTGTAGTATTGTGGTGGATATCTGCTTTTCTAGTTTATTGTTCCTATTGGTCTAGACCGGTCTCCATCTCCGCTCCCACCCCTGTGGGTCTGTATGACCTCTTTCCTTGCAAGGTGCTTATATGTCATGACAGCATGCTTCTTGCACCCACTTCAATTCTGAAGGTGGAGGCATCATGTTATTCCAAAACTTTATATCCTCCTACAATACAACACAGTGTTGCAACTCAGAAGACCACAGTCTATCTTGACAAAATTCCTGAGTGTTACCATGCAGCTACAGTGTTATCACCAATAGTTGTGATAAAGAGTGTGAACTCAATTTTTTGAATTTATTTTTTTTAGAAAAATATTGCAGTGGTACCTTGATTCAGATCTATTGCTTCTCATCTACTTAATGTTGAATACAGCTCCCTTCCTCACTGTAAAAAACATCTCATAGAACTCACCTGTACAGGAATGTTTTACTGTTCTTACTCCACACCATAACAGCATCTATTTTATCAAGGTGTGGTGGTAAACCATAATCTGTCAGGGGTCGAGGGCTTCCTTCTATAAAATTGTCACCATTGTATACCCAAAACGTCTTCCCTGTGGACACACATAACACATTAAGTTGAGAGAAAATTTCATAGGATAAACTTTGATGCAATGTAGTAAGTAATTAGTGTCAAGGAGTTCTTCAATAATTTATCTGCCTGTGTATGAACCAAATTGTGGAGGAGAAGTTGCTGAGTTGCTTTACTCAGATTGGAAATTCATTTCTTGTTTTTCAAACCAAGCACAGACAGCATATTTAATTTCATTGTTTTGGAGACCCTCTTTCTCTACAGACATTTGTTCAGCAGTGGAAACAGGAAATCTTGCATAGGAAATGATATTGCTTGGGTCCAAGGTTAAACTGTAAGGTGGACAATTAAATTTCTGAAAGTCTTATTGTACAACAGTCTGAATTCTTTTGTGACTTTCATTGTCAACGTTTCGTAGTATTTTTGCTTGAAACCTAGTAGTAGCTGTGTAGAATTCACCAGTGATCATATACCAATGAGGCATGATTTGCAGGATCAGTAGACCCTTACAACCTTAGAATGTAGTCACACTAATCTTGCCAGTATATATCAGCCACCAAAACACATGGTGTTAATCATCATTTGTGTTTCCGCTGTATGGTCTACTGTTTGGTTTTTGAATCTCAGTGAATATATTGATTTAGTGATAAATTGGTTTTCAAACAAATCCTCATTTAATATTACATGCAGTACAAGACTGCCGTTGCCATGACCAATATTTCCGTTCCCTCAAAAGTGGCAAAGAGGAGTAATAGTTTGTTTGGGGTGGCCTCTTAGGTTTAATCTGCAAGTCATGAGAAATATGGAATGTACGAAATCTGTACAGTAAACAATAACTTATTAATTCCTCACTAACTTTTAATATATTTCAGTCTCTCATGTAGGAAATTTTGGTGTATTTAAATGTTAAAGATTAAAAGTAGAGAGACTTGATTTGTAAGAGTTTTACCTGTAAAGAGTACAATGCTTCCATCTGTCTCCCGTTGGTAGGCTGCATCAATTTTAATAATATACTTGGGAAGTTTCCAGAAAAGCTGTTGGAATGGCACAGGGTATCCTTCTTGCACTTCCCCACGTTGACTTAAGCGCCACATGTACTGCAAAAGATTGTTGTGATATTGTTTTATATTTTGTTGAATATGACATAGAAAAAATACTGGCAAGGCAAGGCATTTTCAGATTTGATTTCAGGTAGTAAGTGCCATCAAGCATATATTTACCAACAGTTTAAGTTTAAATAATATTGAACCAGTAAGAACTGTGCTCAGGTCATGTGAAGAATGAACACGAGAGGTGGGAGATCAAATCACCTGCCTGCTTCTCTGTGCAACCTACATGGCATCCCATTCCGTCATCAACAGAGTAACAAACCAAGAATGCAGAGATTTAGGACATAAGGGACAAACTGGTGGGAGTAGGAAAAAGTGTGTGAAGGGGAGGTAGCTGCAGGGCAGACAGGTGGGAAGGAATCTGTTCATTTTGTGGCTGACACAACTATAAGGTTTGTAATAAAATAAAATACACACACACACACACACACTATGTATGTACACATACATTAAAGGAATGCATTATTTGTACACAAATATGTGTGAAACACAAAATATTGTACAAAGTATGTCAGCAGCTCACATGTAGCCTGCAGCCCATATTTTGTCCATGCCTAATGTCACTGATATACAGGTGAAGTCTTCTAAACCCATCAGAAAATTCATCTATTAGAGATTTTGACAGATTCTTACAAAAAAAAGGCTAACATTATTATTAATAACTGGCAGGGACTAATGAGAGTTAAAGAATTAATTCAGTAGGTGTTAAATAATGCAGCTATCTCCTTCAAAATCATGGATTATATTATAATAAAAATAATTTGTTTTTAGATAACTAATGAACTACTCCATATACAGTTCTCAAAGTAATTGCTTAAAAATAATGAATTGTATGATTAATGGTGCCGGTCTCACGGTAGCCGAGCGGTCTAAGGCATGTACTGTCTTCGCTTGCTTGGAAACCGGGATCATGGGTTCGAATCCCACTCAAGGCATGGATATTTAGTTCGTGTGTGCGTTTTTCTGTGTTTGTGTACAGGTAGAGGCCTTGCGACGAGCTGATCACCCGCCCAAGGAGTCCTACCGAATGTGTAAGATGTAGAAAAAACCGAAGTGAACGGAGAAGTTCATGGAGGTAGGCCTAGGCCCACTGGGGCTGTAGTGCCAAGGAAAAAAAGAAGATTAACGGTAAAAAAATAATTTGCCATTAAAGTACTAATTAATGAGTTAGGACGTGGGAAATTCTAAAAGAATGCATATACCTCTTGCTTGAAAATGAACAACTCTCCACGAAGAACAGCTACAGCATCAAAGTTCCCTTCACATATGTCTGGTGTTGAAGGTGAGGATGATGGTGGTATTCTGTGTTTGTCATCATGCCCTTTATGGTCTTCAACAGTTTCATCATCACCAGTAAATGTTATAGAGTCTTCTGTTGTAGGTGTGGTTGGAGATAATGGGTAGCTAGTGCCTGGTGATTCTTCAGCACTTCTTCCTGCATTATCCTCATCTTCAGATCTTGGGTTCACATCATTGTCTTCACTCTCATTTCTCTCATCTTCAGTATCACCTCCTTCATGCTGGTGTCTTCCTGCCGTTGTCTCATAATCTCCTTCCAAGTGTCTTGCAACTGAAAGTAGAGAGGTTTATCCTAACTAGAAAAGCACATGATTTTAGAAATAACTGTTGGTTCAAACAGTGTTGTCTTCTGGGATGTGTCATTGTGTAAGCTTGTAGAAGTTAAATGTTGTTTTCGAGGAACCTACTGCCTCCCTCTGTAAGGTCGAAGCATAAGCCGAGCAAATAATCAGCAAGAGGCAGACATCAAGGGTACATGGCATCACAACCCAGTAGATAGTACTCTTCATAATCCCTACTGTGACAACCTCACATCCAATAAACTGTTGACTCATCTGTGAATTTTTAAACAATTATGATTGTTTAATGCAAGAATTGCACACAGTTTAAAATACTGAAACTTATTTATTTATCTTTAAATGAATGAGAATTGCAGGATAGTAATTCTATGGACATTCTATAGTCTTATTCTTAAAAAAGGAAACATTCCAAATTATGTTTAATATCTTTGTGTTATGAGAACATAGAACATGATAAATTAAAAAATTAAATCAGTCTGTTTAGTTCTTGTAATTAACATCACAAGAAAATTGGGTGATTTGGGAAGGTGTAGTTCCACATATGTGTAAGCCTATTGTTGCTAAAAGAAAACATTTGTCTGTCTAGTGTCTCACTACCTTTAATTTACATTTGTTTGTTGTGTGTTCATGTTTAATGCCTGGCTATTCATTTTAAATTGTTTGTTTTTGAATTCATAGCACTGAATGCATAATCATTACTATCTTAGAATAAGAAAAATATATAGCACTTGATAATTTTTCCAGTCTACTGCTAGTACAAAACTGTAATAATATCGTTCCAGGTTATAAATCTTTTTTTTTTCCTCACAAACATTATATGTTCTTAAATAAAATCATAATTTTCAGACATAAGTTGAAATGTCATTTCTGCCATATTATTTACCAGTTTCCACCGACAGTGTCATGTCATGATGTTTAATGTGTTTTATTAAAAGAAACACTTGGACTTAACTGTAAAGTTCATACATGGCAAGAATATCATCATAGCCAAGCTGGAAGTTGTTTTGGTGGCCCTTGTAGTAAGGAAACATGATAGAAGTTGAGACTGGTGAATGAGCTAGACCCAGACTATGGCCCAGTTCATGCACTGCTACTGTAAAGAAGTCCACTCCTAAGAAAAGTAAATATATTTATTACTGGAAAGAAGTACATGATTTATGTTGTCATAGAATTACAATAGCTACAGTATAGTTGGAAGTTATCTAAGCCTATTGAAGTCAGTAGAATGTTGAGAACAGAGATACTTCAAACAAAAGTATAATCTGTTCATTTCATAGTGAAGAATTCGTAAGTATGTGCTGGATATGTTTATCAGCAATTTAAGTCTTTTTTATTTTTTTCAACACATGTCTAACAGTGAGAAAAGCATTTCTGACCTACCACAATGAACAAAATAAAAAAGTTCTAATTATTGTGCTTTATAAAATTTTATTTTGAAAATAAAATCTACTAGGAAATCACACAATCATCCATGATATGTATACAGTGGCTGTCTTGTAGTGCACTCAATTTCACCTGTTACTTCATGACATGTTTCAGCAACATAATGCCATCATCAGGTGCCCTAATTATGCTAATCTATTGCATTGCTTGCCTTTATATGTCTTTATAAAATTATTTAAAAAGTGCGTATTTGTCAGCTATAATGAATTTACACACACTAAAACTTGTTAAGATTATTCATCTTATGTGTCTTAATTAAAACTTGCGTGTGGTTCTTCCACTATGGGGGTCGTTTTTCTTATATTCTGTGTAAACCTGCAACGTGAAAAAAGGTACTTATTATTACTTTCGGCTTCTATCTGTTATGTGTTGTAAGATAAGATGAATAATCTTAACAAGTTTTAGTGTGTGTAAATTCATTATAGCTGACAAATACGCACTTTTTAAATACTTTTTAAATAATTTTATAAAGACATATAAAGGCAAGCAATGCAATAGATTAGCATAATTAGGGCACCTGATGTTGGCACTATGTTGCTGAAACATGTCGTGAAGTAACAGGTGAAATTGAGTGCACTACAAGACGGCAACTGTATACATATCATGGATGAAAATCAGTGCAACAGGATGCTAAAATACAACACACAATCATATTTTTACTAGATTGTACTCTGGGCTAGAAATCAATTTTAACTCTTTGTAGAGTTTATAATTGTGGAATTCCAATCTACAATGAACTAGCTAAAAATGTGAGCATAGCCCTCATCTCCTGCAATATATAATATGTTTACCATCATCAACATCTTCACTTGTTATAATCTTCCAGTTTTCATCATCATCAAAATGTATGTCACCACCATAACTGTCCATTTCATACGGGTAGAAAGCGTGAGCTAATATATTACCAGGTCCATCAAAAGGATACCTGTAAAACATAATCATGGATTTTATGTTCATTTTCATAACATTACCCACACTTTGTCTTTATGTCCACTGGTTATGCAGTTTACTCTGTGTGTCAATGTCATAATTCTATTTTTCTGTCATGATTCAATTTAGTGTAAATCTGAAATTAGATATGTGTGAAGACCATTTTACATACAGTATTCAGGAGACTGTATTTTACAAACCACTTCACTCAAGGTATTTTAATTATTTCTATAGAAATATAATATAATAGAATAGAATAGAATGCAACTTACAGCCATTTTTGTTTGCATATTTATGGACATAGTGTACACACACATAATGAATTTATTGTGGTTGCTGAAAATATACATTATCAAGAAATTCAATATTTTTCAGTATGAAGGTCAGGAAAGAACATTTGTTCTTTCTTTCCAAAGCTAATGGATATGGAAATTAAACAATGAAGTTTCAGCTGGAAATGGTTAATATTCTGTCACTTTTCTTATGTAGTCAAATTACTTGCTTTTTTTCTCTTATCCTCATCGTCTCTTCAATTATTAGGTACTGAGGCCTGTTAACACATATTGCAAAATGGAAGCCTTCCATAAATTCCGAAATCTACCGAAACTTTGTGTCCCTTCTGGTTGAGAATTCAAGTTCTTCTTCTTTCTTGACAGAGCTAAGAGTTATTTTTTCGTGTATCATCTGTATTTAGGATTTGAGGTTCTCAGAGTGGTGGTTGTGAAGAGTTCTGTCTTATTGGATATAACGCTGTTATTGAAAGTCAATCTACATTTTGGAGGAACATGTTGCCTCCATCTACAGGGTTGACGAGTAAGCTAAGATCAAAACCAGCATGAAACAGGCAGCAAGCAGAGCACATAGCTTGTGTAGAAAGACAGGATGACAGAAGCCAACATGTTAGTTTAATGGCCATACCTAGTCTCTCTTCTCCTGTCTATTCTTCGTTCACCCTGTTTTTTTACACAGCCAATGGGAAGTGATGGGTTGACTTCCAAGGTCCCTTCTGTTTCTATACAGTCCCACATTTTTGTAAGTGATATGCTGTGCTTGCTGCCTGCCTTATGCTGGTTTCTTGCTTGTCTTACCCCTCAACCCTGAAGGTGGAGGCAACAACTTTGCCTGAAATGTCGGTTGATTTTTAGGACACTGTGGTTCTGTATTCAAGAAGACAGAATTCTTCAAGTGGACTTTTAAATATAAATGTTTCAAATATTTATTTTGCAGTATGTATTTGTTTAGCACCCTTGCTGTCTTCAGTCAGTCATGGCTCACTAACCACATGGATGCTCTCTACTGGCTAGCATCCCACTCTTTTGTTCACTCAATCATGGCACATTAACCGCATGGCCGTTCCCTGTTGGTTAGAATCCTGCTTCTCTGATCATCAAATCACAACACATTAACCACTCAGATGTTCCCTATTATTTAGTATTTTTATGAATTTTCATTAGACCTTGAGAAAGGGAATGTCATTATTGAGCAAGAGCATATATTTACATGTGCATAGATGTGAACATACATTTTCATTCAAAATGAGTATCTGTGTAATTTAACCTTTTTTATTCTAAATCGCTGTCCATCTTTACTATCTCTACTGGATGAATTTAACTTCTAGAAGCCTGTAGGTCAACAGTGACTCATACCAATAAAAGGCTTATTCAGGTTTTTTACTCTTCTCTAATATTTGAACACTTTTACCCATCTTGATGAGGTCCTCGTCCAAATGCTATTGTAATGTCAGCATTTGATTCCTGAATGTGATGAAAATGGAGCCTTGCATATCCACTCCATGATTTAAATGCTCTCTTCATCTCATTTACCACATCCTCCTCAGAAAGCTTTGGTGACCAGTTAGCAACACTGTTAACAATAGGACCATTCTTCAACAAAATTGTTTTCAAACATGGAATTGCAGACTGGCTAAATTCCTGAAAACAGTCCTGCAGGTGTACTATTAACTGGGAAAGAGGCAGAGAAAATCAGAGGAATGCGTCCATCTGAAGGTTTGCTGATTTCATTTTTGTGCATGTATATTATCTAGGGCCCGAACAGTGCTCACTAGTATGCCTGTTCAGGGAAAGAACCTATTAATTAATGTTAGGTATGTAAGCTCTGGATATCATTTCTGTTAACCTTTGGAGCAGCAGCAGTCCTTGTTTCTGGTGAATGGTTGGGCATTGCTGGGGGCAGGTGGAGAGGTAGGTTTAGCATTGGATCTGCTATCGATATATGAGGCAAGCCCTCAGGAGTAGTATGGAGCTGGGATAGTGCAGTAGGTATAACAACTGGCTGCAGGCTGGAAGACCAAGAGGTCAGAGTTCAAGTCTCAGTAGGGTCAAGAATTTGTTTTCTGGCTCTGGGGCCCACCCAGCCTCTTATCAGATTGTTACCAAGGTTATTTCCTTGGGGGTAAAGTGGCTGGGGCATGAAGCTGACAACTCACCTCCAACTAGTTTCAAGGTCAATAAAACATGGATCTATACATCCTCTCCCCCCATACACCTTCATGCCATAGTGCTTACTTAATTAAGCACAAGGACAAATATACTCTTTTACTTTATTTAGAAGTATCAACTGATTAAATACTGTGTGTTGGTATGACTTACAGCAACCTCAGAAATAAACAGGGCAACTGGTGTGGTTTGCATTATGTTGTTACATTATTAAACCAATATGTAGTCGCCTATGTCTGAAAGGCGAACTACTTTGTGACGAGTTATATGACCAGCATCAAAGTAGTCCTGTCAGTATACAGGTCTACCTGTCTCTCTGCAATTTCTGAATGCAGTCATCATCAGTCTGTTATCAACAAAAGACAGCCCCTTGCCGGCCAGGGGCAATCATTAGTTTGGCGTATAATAGATGGGTACCAACGTTTCGGAAGAACATAGTGCTTCCATCTTCATGTAGAAGATGGAGCAGTGTGTTCCTCCAAAACGCCTATACCCACCTACACGCTACAGAGTATCAAAGTGGATGGCCATAGTATTGTCATGGAAGGCCCAAATTTCTGCAGGTTATTTAACAACGCTTTCAGTATCGATGTTATGTAGCATCGGCTGATGGGATGGCTGATGAATTAAGAAGGATTTGAAATAAAGCGGTACTGGCCTAATTGAGATAATATTATAGCATGTAGACCCGTTGCTAGGTAACGACTCTCTTAACGGCCATTGCTAGTTCATGGCCGCAACAGATTACTAACACGCACCAATGGACTAACTTGGAAGTGGTGTTTTCTACGCGGTCCGTGCGACAGCTACATGACGCAACAATAGAAGAACTGTTGGTGAAAATATTTTCTTTGCGGTTTCTGCAGAGGTGTTATATGCAGGACAAGTCTACAGAGTTTAGTTCAGTTACACCCGTGTGAAGGCGGGGACGAATACCTCCACCGTGACCCTGCGAGTCGAAGGAGGAGACGAAAATGGAAATCTCAAATCTGATACAGTAGAACAGCCCTGTCCAACGCGGTGCCCGTGATATATTTTTCTGGCGCCCTCCGTAACCACATATAATTGAGCCGATTCTTAATATTAATTCAAATTTTAAGACAAGATACATTGTTGAACGTCTGAGTGCTGTTAAATATTTTCGCAAAATATTATTATTATTATTGTTATTATTAGTAGTAGTAGTAGTAGTAGTAGTGTGTGGTGGCGCCCGCACCTCCATAGGCATCAGTGAATTGTGCCCGAGTACATAAGAACGTTGGACAGCACTGCAGTAGAATATGGTCGCGACTAGAAAGAGTGCGCTGTAATGGGCCAGTAGCATATACAAAAGACCCGTCCTGTCGCCAGAGAGGGCGCCCCATAAAAACAAGACCATAACTGTCAGTCACTAATAAACATCTGGGCATCAGTCCCAGATGATGCTCGCCACAAAGACTTACTGACTGACTGTAAGTCGCAATATGACTTTGACTTTAATTTAGTTAGTTTTAAGACAGTCGCCGGCCAGTAAGGAAGTCAGCACGGAAGTTGAGGGATCTGTTGCACTGAAAGCTGTTACCAGACAGCGACTAAGAAGAATTAGTATGTGCTGTATTGAACTGTTGAGTGAGTGAATTAGCAATAACGCTATAGTTGTAGTTACGTGTAGTTACGATCTGTATGTATTCAATAAATCCGATCACCAATTCAAACCCCGTCTATAGTCACTCAGTCAAGTGACAATATACCAACATTTGCCTTGGGAGGACTGACGGAAACCACAAAGACCTCAGATTGGCCGATGTCCCGGCCTAGATTCGAACCGAACATCTCACAAATACAAGTCTAGATTGTTACGTCTGAACCAACCTGTTCGCTTCCTAATGTCTACAAAAAAAATGCTTGTAATGAGACTGTTTCGTAATACTCCTTAGCTGTAGTATTGTAAAAAGTAAGTAAAGTTATCCCTGTTGACAGGCTGTGGAGGCCCATAGGGTTGTGAGATGCTGAGGTTTACAAATTTTCTAGACAATCGGCTCGTAGATGGCGGTGAGGTTGTCAGCCCTACGCGCCGGCCGCCCTTTACCCCTAAGAATATTTCTGGTACTCATTTCTGTTAGAGGCTAAGTCGAACCCAGGACCATACTGCGGCCGGAAGGATTAGGTAAATTGGAAAAAATCCAATGACGTCATCGGGATTTGAACCCGCGACCTTCCGGCTTGTAGCATAGTGCCTCAACCAACTACGCTACCGCGCTTAACTGTAGTATTGTAAAATCGATTTTTCTTAAGATTTATTATATCTTCAATTGATAAATGAAAGGAAATTATGTGACAGTAACTACAGTGTTAACGTAATATGTAACTTACAAGTATGTGATGTCTCGTTTCTTCCACCCTTCAGCTCCAACGACAAATCGTTTCCGTCGTACCGGTTTGTGACGTACTACGTCCGGAACGCCGCAGCGTTTTGCCACCATTAACTAGGAAAGGAGATGATGTTTCACGTCAGTTGTTTATTAAATATACGGACAGCGAGGAAATTAAGATCCTTTACCTCTTCTTCCCTCCGGCAAGTAACGGTGTTAGAGTATGTACTGGCTTCGCCTGCCTCAGGATACAGGTGGAGGTGGACGCTTGTGAGATAGCGAAAAATACAGAATACTCTAATGAAATAGTGAAATAGCGAATTAAAATGTGACACTATGGCAACAGCTAGAGTAAACCATCGAAACACTACGCAAGTTGCATTAGCAAGGATGAGAATGAGGATTAAGCTATTGTGGGATTTGTCAATACTCCAATAGACCATTGTTCCGCAACCGGTGTGCCGTCACAAGGTGATAGGTGTGACGGGAACTTTTACCTATTGTAAGAAATTAATTGTCGAATTTTATTCGTTTTATTTTATCCCAGTTACCGTGTTTCATATGCTTGTATTTTATTCTCACCCACTGCACTGATTAAATATTATTCTTTATTACATTCCGTGATTCTTTATGTACAGTAATGTTGTATTCTAAGAAATTAAACATAAATTATTTACTCACAGTTGTTGTTATATCATAGTTTTCATTATTGATTTATTTTTATTGTTCTCGCATCTACGCGGCTTCTTTGATATGCTTGCCGCATGTTCTGTGTGCGTGCTTTTCCCTAAAACTGCAGGGATTAGCCTGGGTTTTCCTGTCTTTTATAGCGCTGTTTCGGTATTTGCCCCTGTTTGTTAGAAGTTAGAGCTTCTTCAACTTTATGACTTTCTGCCTGTAACGATGCACCCACCGATTGTTGGACTTCATTTAAAATTATAAATATTTCAAAAATAAGTCGGTATAGTGTCACTTCTTCCGTTTGAAGAGTAGAGATCCAGCGGTTTACAATTGTTTCAGTTCTATCACAGCTGTGCCCTGAAGTAGTTTGCAAATTTTGGTTGCTAGTTAGAGAATTACAGATGGGTCGTTTAGATGTCCCCGACTGTACGGCCACTTGCTGACGGCAATAAAGTGGTGATGGACACAATTAAAGAACATTTAGAAATGCTGCAGCAGAAATTTAATAAGTATTTTGGAGACAGTGTACAAGATTTCGACTGGGTTCGCGATCCATTCGTTGCGAATTCAGAGCATCTTCCGATTAATATACAAGAGGAACTAGCAGATTTAAAAGCAGACAGAACATTGAAACTAAAACTTCTCGAAGGGCCTTTGGATACGTTTTGGTTGGCAATATGGAGTGGATACCCGGCTATCTCCGAGATGGCAGTTAATGTGTTATTGCCATTTGCAACTACATATTTGTGTGAACTGGGCTTCTCGACATTAACTGAAATTAAGACATCAAAGAGGGAGCGGCTCAAATCCATCGATGAAGAAATGAGACTTGCGTTGCCAACGATTCCACCACGGATCAGTCGCCTGTGTGCAGCTACGCAGGCGCAAGTATCACATTGAAGGTATGAGTAGAATTACTGTATTTACTTTAATAGTAATAGAAGTGTATTTTCTACACTCTACAGTGAACTAAATTTCATTAATTGCTAATAAATGCTCGAGTCGATTTCTGTTTAATGATAATAAAATAACAATAAAATAATATTATAACAATAAGTTGGTCACGTTACGTATTTATATTAATTGTCTGATATCATGCCTTTTTGAGGGGAATAACATTTTGGTGTGCCGTGTTGAGTCATGGATACTTCATGGTGTGCCGCGAGTAGAAAAAGGTTGCGGAATACTGCAATAGACAACCACTTCGGAAAGCTTGTGGTTGTCTATTGGAGAATCGACAAATCCCACATTGGTGACCCCGACATGATAATATGTGGGATGTTCCCACACTATTTTTAAGCCGATTAATAACTGTTACAATCTAGAAATTTAAAATGTATTTTGAGACATGCTGAAATATATACACTGGTGCATTTACCTTCAGGTTGCGTATATAATTTTATAAATTAAAGCGATGCTTTTGAAAAAAAGATAATTAATTTTGTGGTTAAATAACATGGTTCTTTCGTTTAAAGGGGACTTTTGAAGAGGCACAAAATTCGGCCCCTGTCTCGAGAAGAACAACTATATCTCTTACACCAAGATGATTATAAAAGCAGGCGTTATTTATTTTGGCAAATAAACTTTACAAATGCAATATTTTAGCGAAACACAAAAATGCTGGCCGTTTAGATAAGTGGTATATGTAGCCACCGCTTTTCGATAAATTATTAAGGCAAAAGACAATAATACTAATACTAATACTACTACTACTAATAATAATAATAATTATTATTATTATAATAAGAAGAATGAGAATAAGAATACTGATGGACCGAGCCCTTCTTGAGAAGCCGCAAATTATGCAGCTACTCAAGAACTTCCAAAAATTTTATGGAAGGTTCATTACCGTGTTCACAAGAGCCCTCCACTGGTTCCTATCCTGAGCCAGATCAAGCCAATCCATACCATTCCATCCTATCCTATCTCTCTAAGATCCATTTTAATATTGACCACCCTCCTACGCCTTGGTCTTCCCAGTGATCTATTTCCATCAGACTTTCCCACCAGTAGCCTATATGCATCTCTCTTCTCCCCCATTCGTGCTACATGACCTGCCCACTTCATCCTCCTTGACTTGATCACTCTAATTATACTTGGAGAAGAGCACAAGTTATGAAGCTCCTCTTTATGTAGTTTTCTCCAACCTCCTGTCACTTCATCTCTCTTCGGTTCAATATTCTCCTCAACACCCTGTTCTCGAATACCCTCAGTCTATGTTCCTCCCTTAATTCAGAGACCAAGTTTCACACCCATACAGAACCAGAGGCAAAATTATAGTTTTGTATATTCTAATTTTTATGTTTTTAGACAGCAGAAGAGAAGACAAAAGGTTCTGGACTGAATGGTAGCAAGCATTACCCGAGTTCAATCTCCTCTTAATTTCCTCCTGAATCAGGTTTCGATCTGTTATCGTTGTTCCCAAATATCTGAACTGTGTCACATTTTTAAAACATCTGTTTCCTATCTTCATTACATGATTTTGCCCTGCATTTTGGTGACGAGACAGTCGACTTAGTTTTCTCTGTGTTCACTTCTAAATAATAATAATAACAATAATTGGAACGGGATTTTGAGCACACACTGAGAGAAAGCAGACGTTGCAAACAGATCATGTTTGGCCCTAAAAGGGTTCCAGTGGCTCGTGAATTAAGCTAAACGTAACAAATTTAATATATTTTTTATTCTAGAAATCTTTATACCTCTTGGTGGTGTTTGCTGCCGATTGTGAAGAGGATTGAAGGTAGTTTTACTTGTTATTGCCGCTCACAAAAGAATTTTACAGTTGGACTGGGTGTGGGAAAATTATGTAACGAATAAACGCAGATAGGTCGACAGCCCCATAGCAAAAACTCGCTCTTGGAAACGAAAGACAGAAAGAGAATATCGCAATGGGAATAAATTCACTGCATACCGATTTTATCGTTGTGAATCAGTATAAAATCCTGTATAAGAATTTACTTAGTGAATTAGGCTACACATAAGTCTTACCTGAAGAGTTGCATTGTCCAGCTTTCCTGTTTGTGGAATATCACCGAATTTTTGAACGGTTTTTATGGCTTCTACAATAGCTTCTTCACTGTAGAGGGCTTCAGAATCAGGCGTACCCTCTTCCAGGTAACCAAACTGTCGCATGAATCTTAGCTGTAAACAAAGAAAGTATTGAACTTTATATGAAGGAAGGAAGTTCAGCGTATTGGCTTGTAATGGGCTTACAGCCTACGGATACTGGTACTCATATGCGCAAAATGCGGCTCAATAATAAGTTCCAATGTAATCCACAGCATTCAGAACTAGTTTTGTAGCGATTCATTTCACGAGAGGTTACAGAAAGTGATTTTACGAATTTATTGTGCTCTTCTCTGACTTCTTTATGAAAGATTCATTACGAAATTAAGAATGGCTTTGGGATTCATCCAGATTCATACGGAATGAATACTGAGAGTAGTAGCATGAGAACCCGGGATGATTCACATCCATGACCTAAATGCCTCATCTTAGCACCTTTTCTTTGTGGGGATAATTCTGTAATCGAATGTTAACTTCTGAAGCTCTTCGAAATGCCACATCAGCTCTAGCTCGACAGATAAAACACACTTAAACGGACTGGTTTTCAGACGTTTCTGTGCCAAATCAGATTCTTTTTGGAAAATGATACTTATATAACATCATGATGTATTGTCTTGCAAATATGTCCGCAAGTGTAGACTTAAATATCCGAAAATTGTGAAAACTCCTTTCAAATGGTTGCGGTGTCGGTACCATATAATTGCCGACATGCTGAAGATTGGAACAAAATTTTAAGGTATGTGTAACCTATGACTGTACCAAATTTCACTTGATTAAATGTAAGGGTTCATTACCGCGGCGGCCCGGGTTCGATCCCGGGTCTGGTCAAGCGGGATTTGTGGTGGACAAAATGGCGCTGGGGCGGGTTTTCTCCGAGTACTTCAGTTTCCCCTGCCAATCTTCATTCCACCAAATTCTCCATCATCATAATCACCCGGGGCAAGTACAATAGGCCAATCAGTGGCCGCCGTGCCGAGTGGACCCAGCTGGACTTCATCCCCCAGTAAGCGAATTAAAAAAAAAAAGGTTCATTATTTATCGTCGTGAAACGAAAGGAGGTAAACACCTTGCATGTATCAATCCAATTGCAAAACTTTCCACGTCCGGTACGACAACTGGGAATTAAAAATATCAAACTTTTACCTCCACGCCCCTATGCTTTTCATGCCAGAGCGTGCTAAACATAAGGGTATAACTTCCATACGGACTTTCATGAAGATCACCCAAATTCAGAAGTTACTGATCGCTGACAGACGCGCACACAGACATAAGCACATGCACAAACATTAATACAAGCCAGATTTTTTTTCCCTTGGCACTACAGCCCCAGTGGGCCTAGGCCTACCTCCATGAACTTCTCCGTTCACTTCGGTTTTTCTATATCTTACACATTCGGTAGGACTCCTTGGTCTGTTGATCAGCTCGTCGCAAGGCCTCTACCTGTACACAAACACAGAAAAACGCACACACAAACTAAACATCCATGCCCTGAGTGGGATTCGAACCCACAATCCCGGTTTCAAAGCGAGCGAAGACAGTACATGCCTTAGACCGCTGGGCTACAGTGACCGGCAATACAAGCCAGATATTCCTCTGAAATACAGGAAGTAGGCTGTCATTTAATGTACTTCTTTTGATATTTCATCTCCTGTCACTCCAAATTAGATATATCAAGTTCCTTGCAGTTCAACATCAAGAATTCTTCTAAGCTGACAATGAAAAGTGACTCTAAAATTAGCAATGAGACTGTTCTTCCTCTCCTCAAGCGAGATTTATTCCATGGTTGATGCTGACCGTCTTACAGTGTATACACTTTTTCACCTTATTCTTCACTTCCACACTACATGTTTCGGCACTAATGTGCCATCTTCAGGTGTCTATTGTACTGCATGCCACAATGTCTTCATTCTAAAATTACTAAAATCTGTGTTCGTCATATAGGACGATGAATTCTAAATAATAAAACTTTTCAGGATTCTTCCTACGTAGCACTCAAACACGCGAATTACGCCAATCCTCTTTTATGTGAGCATTCTTCCTACATACATTTGTGTATCGTGTTCTGTCTTGTGTTTTGCTCTGTTACTGCATGCGTTTAGTCACTTCGTTTTCGGCCTCTTGTTTTGTACATACGTACTAGCACAAAACAAGAGGATTCGCTGGGACATTGAATTTTCTGTGGAGTTGTCATCAGTTTGTTTACTTTCTTATAGAGCAATGTCCATTTCTTCCATGGCTAATGTATGTGATCTCTCATCTGTTACAATTTCTGTTTGTTTCACGTTTTCATTATCCTGTCGCTTTAAATAAAATATATATACTCCAACCATCATCACAGTTAGTTTAATAATGTCTGGATATAGAGAGAACTCTTGACTCTTTTGCATTTTTCTTGGCTGATACCTATGCTACGAAAAGTATGAAATGTGACATAATTGTAATTATAAAAGTAACGGCATTGTTATGCCTGTGGCCAAACGCAATGTCATCAAGGCAAATGGGGGGGGGGCATTGGCGATAACACTGCACACATAGGCCTACTAAACACTGGAACTAGATACTCGTAGAAGCGAGAGATAGTGCTCCACAGAATAGGAGCACGTGTGAGTCTAGTGTCGATGAGAATGTTCTCTGACGGGAATCGAGCTCCGGAAATCCAGACTGTAGCCGTCTATTCTAATGACAGAGATATCCAGGCTCACGTTTAAGAGAAATATCAGACTGGAGTGATTATGATCTATTTTTAGATATTACCGTAAAATTTATCCGCGGAGATTGTGAGAATCTCGAGCAAGGGTAAAAATATTTTTATTTGTAATGTGTTCTCCTTTAAAATGACGATTGTATAGTCTATTTTTAATTAACGGGTTAATCGTGCTTGAGTACTTTTCCCGTTAATCATAAACTTATCATCTGAAATAAATTTAAGATTATCTGTTTCACCGTCCCTTATCTCCTTCTCTTCTTCTTCTTCTTGAAGTCACCTTTTTAACAGTCCTTCTCTCACCTTCTCTCTCCCACACACGTTGGTCGCACTTGTAGATACTTCTTTCTTGTACTAAATTTTATCTCAGGGTTATTTAATTTATAAGGAGGTGAAGTTTGTTAATTCGGTACAGCTGAGGGTCTCTTTACCTCAGAGTCTTGAACGGGCCACACTCAAAGAAGCAGAAAAAAAACTTTTTTATTTTGCCACACTCAAAGCACGCAGATAAAACACACACTACAAACACATATCAAGTTTAGACGAATTATATATTAAACACTTGTTGAGCCACTTCTTAATACAACTTCAAATCAGTAATTTTTATGTCTTGTTTCTACGAGATCCTGTGTATAACTTTGACGTCTGATTTCTTCAAGGGCCGAGGTGTGACTCTCTCGACAACTTTTACGTCTAGTCCTAACGAGTCCCGGTGTCTGACTGACTTCGACAACTGATTTCTCCTCGGACCTTCAAGTCCTTGTTTCCTCAGCGTCTCTGCTCTGTCACACCCTTAAATTTTAGTGATTGGTTATATTTGAAAAATAGGAGTATCTTAATAGATATTCCTCCACTCCGTTTAAAGCTTACAAGGGTTTAAGGATTTCTGACTCCAACGTATTTCTGTCAGAATTTGACAAATGCGTAACCGTCGCTTGGATCCTAAAAACTTCACTCTTTTTAAGTTATGGCATGCACAAACTGCCAAGTATTGAATGCACAAAGAATTATTTAGCTATTTTTTAACGTAACTTTCCTCTAATAAACCTTTGATGGTTGTCTTCCTGTTTCTGTTGTAAGCGTGGGAAGACGCTTACTCTTACATACAAGAATTGACCTATGTCTCACTACACTTGTTCATTGCATTTCATTTTGAACAATTAAGCTTTCAAATTAATAAAGTTGATTACATTCAAATACGTTGCCTAGCAGTGGGACGGTTACATCTGAATATAGCAGTAGACAGCTGAGGCTCTGTTTGCGACTAATTCGCTACTTACCTTACATTAACTACTTAATAAAATGTGTTAACTTACGGTAATTGTAAATGTGTGAGCTTGTGAGGAAGGAGCGTAATTAAACCGACACATACACAGGAAGTTTCCATCTCTCTTGTTTTTTTTCAAGAAACACAATATTTGTAGCACAGTCATCTTCCATAAAGTTGTGCATTTTTAAAATAATATACTAGATGATAATACATGTCCATTTTATATTTGTATCGCATAAATTCTCATTAAGATCCGTCCACTCTGAATTCTTCCGACATGAGGTCAGAGACGGACTTCGGAGCAGATACGGCATCCTCACTCAGTAAACAGTGTGTCATATTTAGCGCATACACCCTATAGTCAGTGTGCGGTAGGAATGAACCTAGCTCTCCCCATATACTTAGGCTTCGTCCGGGGTTTTGGTTTGTTACTTATCGCAGTTGCATGATTCGAACTCGTTAGTTTAGCGAAGTTTCTGGGGACCCGGTGCAGATCAAAGAGTCTGGGCCGTGTACACGGTCACAGCTCACACCCACACAAATCCTTATCCCGCCTAACACTGACTGTAAAACGCCAGAAGCACTCACGAGGCTTTTATCAATAGACAAACAAACAAAGCGCACTCCTTGGCTTTAGTTCGCAAGCGAATTATACCGACCGAGCGACCGCCGCTTGTCGGAGAAGTTAGTGCCAACTTTAGCGGATAGAGGGTGTTGCGTGGTCAGCGCAACGAATCCCCCACGGCCGTTATTTTCAGTTTTATAGACCGAATCCGCTACTTTTCCATTGAAGTACCTCCTCAGTTACCCTCAGGAGACTGAATGGACCCCATTCTAGGCCTACTACTACTACTACTACTACTACTACTACTACTACTACTACTACTACTACTACTACTACTAGCGCCGGGAATCGAACCCGGGACCTCTGGATCTGTAGCCAGGAACTCTGACCACTAGACCAGAGAAGTGGTCGTTATCAATAGACGGATTTTTTTGCTCATTTTATTTTAAAAAGTCATAACTGCTTGGCCGAATTATTTGATGTTATTACACAAGTTTGCATAATGTAATTACAGCAAGCGATGACGAAGACATCAAGATTACAAATTCGATACAAACGAAACGGAAAATAAACTATAGATCTAAAATTAATAATATTTACAGTCATATTTGGGCTGAGTGCATAAGGAGGTTCCTAAAGTCTGAAATGCAGGCGTAAAGAAATTATAGTCTAAGTCCGAATGGAACTTGCAAAGACAACCGAATGGCATATATCTGATGTCTGATGATATTTGGCCATGCTGTTGGTTTCATGGCAAACAAGTAGTCGTCATAAACAGCGAAGCTAAAGTCACGATTCAGCCAGTCTGTGTCTCGGAATGCTATCATTCCCTCGCTCTCACATCGGTGGTTATGAAGAATTCTGTCCTCTGGAATGCAAGACTGTGTAGTCCGTTGAAAGTCAACCGACGTTTTAGGGGAACATTCCACCTGCTTTCACGCTGGTTTCTTGCTCGGCTTACTCTTAGACCCTGAAGATGGAAACTATATGTTCTTCCGAAACTTCTGTTGACTTTCAGCTGCTACGCGGCATTATATCCCAGAACATAGATCTCTTCATTAAATTTATCTGTTTTCACTCGTAGAGGATAAATAACCTCAGTAGTTGATAATCCACCAATCAGCCACGTAGTTATGCCATCCACTAGTCAGATAAAACATGTGTACGTACCGCTGATGCAGGAGGAATCCCTGGGCTCGTGGGAATGGGCACACATGACGCTTGCTTCAGCAGGAAAAAACAGAGAAATAGTACGCTTCGAATGTTCAGCATCGTAGCGATTGTCTTCTGGATCCACTCCAGCGTGCAGATACGAGTTGAAGAGTTCACGAAAGGCTCCCTAGTGGCTTACAGTCACTCAACTGCGTGATTCCCCTTTATAGAACTGATTTAACTCTTCAACTATTAAACGCAGCCTGGGAAACAGAAGTGCCCTTCATTCCCTTTTATCTGTTAATGGACAATTATATCCAGACGAAAGTAATTTTATCTACAAAGTTTGTACAGAAATTGTGTATAATTACTTATTATTCTAACCAGAATCACATAAACCATTAGTTTTTAACTCAGTAAAACTGTTCGTATATATTCATGGTCTGTAATTTGCTGAGTATTGTCGTAATTAAAACCACCTCGCATGCGTAGTTCACACACTTGTAATTACTTGAAACTCGGAGCACGAGGAGGAATCGGCCTCTGCAACATGAGTAAAACCCCCTTCTGTGGCGAGGTTTCAAATGCGCCGACGTGTTTATATCGTAACAGCTGGGCAGAAGGACGGGTGCTTCTTGGTTCTTGCAGGGGAGGAGTGAGGAACATGAATCATCCACTATACACACGATAATTCTTTCATTCATAGGGAACAATAAAAACCGAATGTGTGCGTTGACGGTTATCGTAAATTACATCTTTTGTTTATTTAAAATGTGTTACTACAGCGTGACGTTTCAAGGCTAACAGCGCTGCAGACTTAAGAAAGAACAGTGAGATGCTGTAGGAGTAGGAATGATAAAAATATGTGATCTATTTTTATTTGGAATTGCGTTGCGTCAGCGCATTCCCATATAAAACGTGCAATTAATTGAACTGGCTACAGTGTTCTATCTAATATTGTTATGTTCTTGTGCCACGTGGGTGTGTTCCTTGGGAAAACATAGACCTATTTCTGTTAGAGATGTGTTAGAGAAACAACGCCCATACACAAGATACAATTTCCTTTCTTCCATATCATAAGCGACCTGAGACCACCCGTGCACACTTTTGATCACGTCCATCTCTGCTGCCGTCTGAAGTGACCAAAATAATTAGATGGAAATCAATTTGATACTTATCTCAATGATTAAAGAAACTTTCCTCAAGATAATGTGGCCTGACATTCCATTCTTAACGCTAGGGTGTTGCACTTAACATTCACATGAAGTGAACTGGACTGATCCGTTTTGATAAGCATGCTCCATGACCACCTCACATGTCAGCCCAGTCCTCTCTTCTCCGATTAGAGGAACACCTTCGTGGCGCTTTCTTTTATAAAACATACGACTGTTCTTTCCAAAGTTTCTTACCATTACCATCACAGGTGGTTGATTGTCTCGAATTATTATTGTATCGAATGTTTGACACGTCTACTTCGAATTCGGGAATTTTATCATGGCCCAAGACCAGCTATTGGACTGAGGGTTTTCCTTGTTTTTCCCACTCCAACCAATCAAATTCTGGGGCATTACCTCCAATTAGGTCACTACCGCTTCTTTCCGCGTCCTTATAATCTGAGCTATTGTAAGTGTCGACAAAATAAATTATCTTCGTGATTGCTCAGAAGTTTGAACCAAGTTCAATAGGGTTTGCACCTCAGGTTTAGCTTGTCACCTAGTAGGTACCATTCTACACGTGTATTCTGGGTGTATCTGGTAGTCATCTTAGCCGTGTTGCTGGCTAACCTAACAAGGTTCATTATGGTTTGCACTTGTCTCCCCAGTAGGCTGTAGTGACATTATCTTAAAATATACTATGACAGCCTTCTTCCAAATCCTAAAGCAATCACTGTTCATGCCCATCACTCCATCTCTTTCGATGCTATCTATATGACCTCCGCAGCTGAACAACGACATTAAATAAGGTAAGAATTAGTAATTACCGTGTTTAAAACACTCATTGTACCAGTGGCATTATCTAAAATCAATGTAATCGTTAACAATGTTGTGAGTCGAAGCCACCGGAACTTGCGTAAGGGAATGACTTCCAGAATAAGAAAGAACTTGTGAAAGGAAGCATGACGCTTCGATCTATCAGACCTTAGGTGTTAGGTAGTTACTTCGCTGAAGGAAGGCAGATGAGCCTGGGAAAGCCCCTTTCACATTGTGGTCGCTAGAAGGCAGAAACCAAGATGATGATTCAGTCGGAATCTATGTGACCTCTACATATTTTTTTAACTTAACTAGTTTCATTCTTTCCTATGGATTTGCGTACACTTCCTGAAGAGTGTGAGATAAGTTTTCTAAAACTTCGTAATGTCTTCAAATTACACATAAGCTTTGGACTGGTACAAAAATCAAACATTCCTAACATTGACATTAGTCACATTATTGTTGTATTTTCATATACTTCGAAGTTCTCTTATCGTGTACAATTTCTGGATCTCAAGCAAGCGTGCTAATAATGGCTCTAGTATCGCTTTACCTTACAAGTTTACAAGAGAGACCTATTGATAATATTAATGGCAAAAAATATAAAGCTCTGTGCTGAGGAGGCTTCTGGTAGCGATGTATCTGTTTCCAGTCCATTAAGTATCGGTTAGTTAAAACTTTTTAAAAGGAAACAGACACGTCATGATAATAACATAAGACTACTTCTGTCATAAAATAAAAAAGTATATTAAACAGAAGCTTAGGTTAGTTCTAAGATTAATTTTCCTCGATCCGAATCGATAAGCTTGTTAAGAACCGTGAATAATCACGGCAACTGAGTTGTCTTTAGAGTAGCAGACTGGAAATCCTGCTCCGTGTTCGGGAGGTCGGGGGTTAACATTTCGGCCCGGAGACAGCTATCCTGATTTCATTTTTTCGTGTTTTTCTTAGTTCATCCAGGCAAACCCCTCGATAATTCGCAAATTCAGCCACTACTGCATTAATTCTTCATTCGTTGCTCAATCTATCACTTGACGGAGCAGAGTCTGAGATGCTGACAGTGTCGTTAAATAAACAAACCAGCAGATAAGCAATGCCGGGGATTTTCAAAGTTATATTGTCTTTGCTTCGGGTAATGAAATCTTTGCGTCCCCCAACATTACCCGCTTAGTGAAGACTGCAACTACTGCAGTAGGTTTAGTGGTACATTGTAATTTTGTTTTCGTTGTTCTCCAATTTGCGTCACGTGGTATTACCAAGTCATTTCCAGAGAGTTTGTAATCTATACCACCTTTAAAGAACTGATATTTCTGAAGAATGTGCATATTCTTATTGCCGTCTGAGCGCTCTTACACCCCCTTCTGATATTTAGGACGCACTACTTCAAGTCATATTTAAATCTCTCGAAAGACTTGCAGGCTGATGAAAAGTAAACACAGTTTTATGAGGCAGCTTGGATCAAAAACTTTCTGTCTTGCTATAAGGATGGTTCTAAGCTTGCTCCGTCTTCAAGCCAGAACGCAGTTGATCTCAGCCCTAACGTGTGGATACCAACCAAGCTTATATTACGCGGGGGCTTCATGTGCTTGTAGCGCACGGAAGTGAGCGCAAGACAATTTCTTTTGGGTTCCAGTTAGGTCTACTCTGCGCTCTAGATTTTAGTACGGTTAGGCCCGTGTGGTAAAAAAGGGGTAATGTTGTCCCTACATATAATTAAGCACCACGCCATGAAGACGTATTTGGGGGGGACGGACGTATAGCTTCATTATTCATGACATCGAGATTTTCATAACAAATATATTTCTCAACGCGAATCGTTAGTTATCATTTAGCATTACGGTAGTGCAGAATTCTTTATATATGTGTATATACAGTGCGTACAATCAAGTGCGCGCCGCGGCTGCAATTTGCCGTGAGTCATACCACCGCAGAACGGATGCAGTCGCGGGGAGGAGTTTGACTCACGGCAAATTGCAGCCGCGGCGCGCACTTGATTGTACGCACTGTACATATCCATTTCATAAATGATTCCAGGCGAATTTTCTCAGCCCGTACAGACAAACGCCGTGATTACGCCTTGTAATACACCATGACAGTTTTCACTCCAACCTTTTTAAGTTCATCGAACCCGAAGGTTCATTACCGTGTTCACAAGAGCACTCCACTGATCCTATCCTGAGCCAGATGAATCCAATCCATACCATTCCATCCTATCCTATCTCTCTAAGATCCATTTTAATATTGTTCACCCACCTACACCTTGGTCTTCCCAGTGATCTATTTCCATCAGACTTTCCCACCAGTAACCTATATGCATTCCTCTTCTCCCCGATTCACGCTACATGACCTGCCCACTTCATCCTCCTTGACTTGATCATTCTAATTATACTTGGAGAAGAGCACAAGTTATGAAGCTCCTCATTATGCAGTTTTCTCCAACCTCCTGTCACTTCATCTCTCTTCGGTTCAAATATTCTCCTCAACACCCTGATTCTATGTTCCTCCCTTAATGTCAGAGACCAAGTTTCACACCCATACAGAACCAGAGGCAAAATTATAGTTTTGTATATTCTAATTTTTATGTTTTTAGACAGCAGAAGAGAAGACAAAAGGTTCAGGACTGAATGGTAGCAAGCATTACCCGAGTTCAATCTCCTCTTAATTTCCTCCTGAATCAGGTTTCGATCTGTTATCGTTATTCCCAAATATCTGAACTGTGTCACATTTTTAAAACACCTGTTTCCTATCTTCATTACATGATTTTGCCCTGCATTTTGGTGACGAGACAGTCGACTTAGTTTTCTCTGTGTTCACTTCTAAATAATAATAATACAGATAATCTGTTTCCTATCGTTATGTCATGATTTTTCCCTGCATTTGGCAATGAGACAGCAACATATACGTGTACTTAATTTTCTCTGTGTTTACTTCTAGACCATACTTCTTACTAGCCTCAATTAAAGTTTGTGTGTTTCTCTTTATGGTATCTGTATTATCACAGATAGATTCACAACAGCGGATGTATCATGTTTAATTTCAGTCCCACCTGGTTTCCCTGGACCTTCCTAGTGGCATATTCTAAAGCAAAGTTGAAAAGCAGTGGCGATAAAGCATCTCCTTGTTTTAGACCATTCTGGATAGGAAATTTATCAGACAAATGTTTACCTATAAGGACTGTATCTTTCGACTCGTTTAAATACATTTTCATCAGCCTATAAGTAGTTTATGGGTACCCCAAACTCTATCAGAATATGGTGCAATACTTCCCTCCTCACAGAATCATAGACTTTCTTGAAGTCTACGAGTAGCTGATGTACTGTCTCATTGTACTCCCATTTTTTTTCTCTAGTATCTGACGAATGCAAAAGATCTGATCAATAGCTGATCTCTTACGTCGCAACCCACACTGATGATCCCCAATAATTTCATCTATGTGTGGACTTAACCTTAAGGGGAAAATATTGGATACATTTTTGTATGAAGTTGATAGCAGTGACATCCCCCGATAATTACTACCATCAGTTTTATCGCCTTTCTCCTGAACTGGCAAAATAATTATTATATTATATTATATTAGGGGCACGCGGTAGCATAGTTAGTTGAGGCACTATGCTACAAGCCGGAAGGCCGCGGGATCGAATACCGATGAGGTGGATTTTTTCAATTTACCTAATCCTCCCAGCCGCACTATGGCCCTGTGTTCGACTCAGCCTCTAACAGAAATGAGTACCAGGAATATTCCTAAGGACAAAGGGCGGCAGGAGCGTAAGGCTGACAACCTCACCGCGGTCTGTGAGCCGATTGTCTAGAAAGTGTGTGAGCCTCGACATCTCACAACCCTATGGAGCTCCACGGCCTGTTACAGGGATAACTTTTATTATATTATATTATATTGTATTATAATACAACGGAGGCTAGAATTTTGATTTATAGAGAATACTGAAGCGAACTGATTATTCGCTCAGCCAAAGTTACTCGTGTTTAGTCGCCACACAGAAGAGCCATGTTTTCCATCTTTAAAGTAAAAATGGATTTCACAATGAATTACATAGCTGCTTTATCACCAATGGTGCCGTGATCATGACGTAACCTCCGCACACTGAATATAAAATATATCAGTTTGGGGGGAAGGCGGAAGGCTTCTGACGTGTCACAAAAATTTTCGTGAACTGGACTACCGAACTGAGATTTGTAAGAGATCCGTTTTCTATACTGAGGCTCACAGCTTTCAAGATTTCATTTGTTTGTCAGATATTCAGAGGGAAATTGGTAGGTCGGTAAAGAGCTGATGAACTCAAATATTTTACACGGAATTTGGGGCATATTAGTGCAATTAACTATTGAGAACCGTGTAATTCCAATGGTTAACTGAGACGTCACAGAAATTATTCATAGAATTGCTATTGTTATCAGCACTACCACCTTGCACCACAATTATTGGTTGCAGCAATATTTCCATCAAACAATTAAGCTGTTTCGGTTTCATCCAAGCTCTCATGAGCCACCACTTCGTTTATATGATGAAGCATTAGACCCTTGTATGGGAGTGATTCATTATTTTACAACGAAGCAAGAAAAAGAACAAGGGAAATTAGCGTAGATGTATTTGCTCGTAAAACCACAAGTTTCTCTGGCATGGGGAAATCTGTTGTACTCCCACTCAGATAAAACGGAAACGTACGAACGGTAGCTGACAATCCAGCGGTTAGCTTCAGCCAGACTCTTAACGATATGTCGTATGATGATTGTTCGAACCCTCCATTTTGGAAGGTGAAGTCAGGGTAAGGGACTGCGCCACAGCACAAAAGAATTTTACATTAATTGGTACAGTCATAAGAGTAGATTCATTCCCCTCTAGCTCAACTTTCACATGCAATTCGTGCCCTTTAACAAAGAAAGCTTAATGACTTCCGAATCCAATTACCATCTCATTTTTGTGTTCCAAATCATTATTCTAATAAGATACATTTAGAACTCTATTAGGAAAATCTGAAAGGAAGAGACCGTTTTCAGTGACCTAAGCATACATAGGAAGAAAATTAATACTATAATGGACTTTATATGAGTAGGACATTGTCATGTGCACTGAACTTCTCTGAATCGGGACAGAGACCAGTTATTCTGAACACGGTAATGAACCTTAGGGTCCCATTTCTTGACCAGCTAAGCGAAGACTAGTGCCTCGAGAAAGACTTACCTTCTCAGAGCCGATCAAAATTTCTAGATTATCATGCCCTAGATCAGTGTTCCGCAACCTTTTTCTACTCGCGGCACACCATGAAGTATCCATGACTCAACACGGCACACCAAAATGTTATTCCCCTCAAAAAGGCATGATATCAGACAATTAATATAAATACGTAACGTGACCAACTTATTGTTATAATATTATTTTATTGTTATTTTATTATCATTAAACAGAAATCGACTCGAGCATTTATTAGCAATTAATGAAATTTAGTTCACTGTAGAGTGTAGAAAATACACTTCTATTACTATTAAAGTAAATACAGTAATTCTACTCATACCCTCAATGTGATACTTGCGCCTGCGTAGCTGCACACAGGCGACTGATCCGTGGTGGAATCGTTGGCAACGCAAGTCTCATTTCTTCATCGATGGATTTGAGCCGCTCCCTCTTTGATGTCTTAATTTCAGTTAATGTCGAGAAGCCCAGTTCACACAAATATGTAGTTGCAAATGGCAATAACACATTAACTGCCATCTCGNTTGTTATTTTATTATCGACCCGTGAATTTATTAACAATTAATGAACTTCAATTCGCTATAGAGTGTAGAAAATACACTTCTATTACTATTAAAGTAAATACAATAATTCTACCCATACCCTCAATGTGATACTTCCGCCTGCGTAGCTGCACACAGGCGACTGATCCGTGGTGGAATCGTTGACAACGCAAGTCTCATTTCTTCATCGGTGGATTTGAGCCGCTCCTTCTGTGATGTGTTAATTTCAGTTAACGTTGAGAAGCCCAGTTCACACAAATATGTAGTTGAAAATGGCAATAAGATATTAACTACCATCTCGGAGATAGCCGGGTATCCACTCCTTATTGCCAACCAAACCGTATCAAAACGCACTTTGAGAAGTTTTAGTTTCAATGTTCTGTCTGCTTTTAAATCTGCGAGTTCCTCTTGTATATTAATCGGAAGATGTTCTGAATTCACAACAAATGGATTACGAACCCAATGGAAATCTTGTACACTCTCTCCAAAATACCTATTGAATTTCTGCGGCAGCATTTCTAAATGTTCTTCAATTGTGTCCATCACCACTTTAT